>NW_003804856.1:9439-98107 GCF_000255335.2 Galendromus occidentalis | reverse complement strand
GAACACGGAACACGTAGTTCCGTGAGTTCGAAGATCTGCGAACGATTTTCGATACTACCCTCCGGTCGACGAAGGGTATCACGAGATTTCCTCTGGCCGTTGTTCAAAAGACGCTTTTTTAGTTTGAGGAAAACGAGATCAAAGAACTCAACTGCGGGAACGGGATTCGGTCGGTAGCAACCTTCGAAGACTTCGGCAAATTTTCTAAACTCAGAAATGTTGACGAATGACATCAAAATCTACTTATTACTCAACGGACAAACTTCAATCGGATATACGGCCCGATATCTGCACCGAGTGCGGCTCGTTTTCCGCTCAGCAACCCGCAATTCGGACGGCAACCGGTACGTGACCGAGTGCTACACTTCCTCGTGGAGGATGTAAGGATTGGAGAACATCGCGACTATGCGTATGAAAGGTACATTAGATTCCATGACCATGTCCGCCTTGGAGAAACGCTGCTACATGATGTGCTCTCTCGATGAGATCTCATATTGCCGATCTCAAGGAACAATCATTGATCATTGCATGTCCGATGGAGGATTTTTCGAGTATCGCGAGGCCGCGCATCCGCATCTAGACGAAGATGGGGATGAATTAGTTGAAGACTAATAAAATTAGGTTCTTAATGGAATGTCGGAACCTTAGAATGATCATGATTCGGCATTGTAAGGATGGATTCCCTTATCCTCCTTTTCGAGACCATCACTGGGCGGCGGCACTCAAAAAAGAGCTCTTCATTCTGGAATGATTTGTCCCAACGCGATAGACACACGTTCATTCATTAACAATGCTGCGACAGGACGACAGCACCGTTTAAAAAGTTTATCGTTGGGTGAACCACTCCCTCCCAATCGTCCGCTAAGCCGTACGGCCCGCCGTGGCTAGATTCTCTTAGCACCACGTTGCGTCCTGCCTGATAGGTGATTTCCTGAGGACCACTTCGGTTGAACTGAACTACGACTTCTCGCCCTTGTTTGTTACGGGAATTTTGCTTCGTATCGCTTGTCTGAACACTGTTGTTTTCTTATGTCGGGATTATGGCTGACGATGTATTAGGCGCAACTCGTCTTTTTTCTTCACGGAGTCCGGCATCCTTAGCTTGCTAGTCAGAAGGTTCTCCGCCGGTGTCCTTCCACAACCATTGACATCGACCAATGAGGAAAGGAAACGCATGAATGGAATTCTAGAATGAACGACGAGAGTCCATTCTCATAAGAGGAGATATGAAATGGAGAACGCGCGCACATCGTTTTCCGCTGTCATTATACAACCTCAACCGGAGGTGTTAGTTGTCTTCAACATCGTCGCGGGGTGGAGGAAGAATTGAGGAAAGTTTCAACGATTAATTTAGCAAAAACTGAGGCGATCCTGAAGGAATAGATCCATCTCTAGCGGAGGAGAGATTCTCCGCCAAATATAATTTAAAATCAGAAGGAGGGAATTTCTGGGCCCATCAATCGACATAGCGTTTCCAGAACAGTTGATTAGGACTAATCACGGTATGCTAAGGGTTTCTTGCCCTCAGTTTTTTCAGCCTCCGAGTCCTCGTTCGGACGTTCTGCGAGAACGAGCCTACTTCTTGGCCTGTATTTTATGAAATAATAAAGATAAGGGGGAAATTGTGTAGCATGAACGGTGCCTCATTCTCAGCCGGACATATTCAGCCATCACCATTTTCATTGTCAAACGCTCTGTTTCAGAGAAATAAGCTCGACAAGTTTGTTACACAGGTGACTCGCATAGGAAAAGTGCGTAAGCCTCTAGCAGACGACCCCAGCACATACGCATGCTATCTCCGAAATTCGAATTTTTTCGAGCTTTGGCCCCCCAATACTCCCCATTGAACTTGGTGCCCGTTACCGGGGGCTATAGCGTAGTTCTACGCTAAAACAGACAATTGCGGATTGCCGGCCCGGGCGGCACTCTAGCGTGCTACCCCACTGCTCCGTGTAGCATCAGATTTTGAACCATTCGACGTACTGGCGCTCCGGAATCTCCGACGCATCTCCAATGACGGATGATTCTCGAGTTTCGTGATTCCTTAAAGGTCCTCACAATTCCAGCAGGCTTTCGAGGAGCCATATCCAACAAGTCAGTGCGATCCTTGAACGCGGACGGATCAACCCGGGGAGCGTGGAGCGCGGATGTTCCGGTCAGAAAAACTGTTCCGATTGGAAATCAGCTAATCTGATGAACGTTCCCTAGGGACGAAATTCCGAGTCGTCTCCCCAACGGGATCCTTATCTTCCTGCACAGATATTTCCCCGCGAGGTTGAACGAACGCTCGCTCTCGACCCGATATATGACTCGAAGTTTATTCGGTCGCTCTCGATCGAAGAAATTATCGCATCCGGGAATGTTTCGATCAACTTCAGATTTTCTAGCCTGCAGAGGAATCAAACAACATCGATGATGCTACCACGATCGATTCGGAGTTCTCAGGTGAGAAAGCTTCCAGTTTCACTCCGCGTAAAGTATGTACCAACATGTATGCTGGGGCCGTGAAGTCTGCCCCGACTGAAGTATTGTAACCGGGTCGATGTCGAGATGGACGAACGTCCGCTGAAAGAGGCGAGTGCATTAATCCCGCCGCGAGACACCACCGATGTTGTGCCATCGGAGTAATAGCCTTCTTTGCCGTTCTGTCGGCCCCGCTTGAATATGCGCATGGAATCTTTCCCCCGAAGCAGCAATATATCACGGTAGCCAGTTGCGAGAGCAAACAAGCTCAGCATAAGCGAAGTCTTCCGGGAGCTCGATGTTGTGAGCCTGTCGCACATCTGCAATTTCGCACCGGGCCTCGTCTGCTGTAGTCACCGAGATCACATATTCCTCGACTCTGCTGGTTGACTCAGTGGCGTCTCGGGGCAAAGACGGATCTCCGCGGTGCTCCGCAGCGTTACATCTCACCAGAGGAAGATGCGACTTTGACTCGCTATCTTGAGTTTTAGGATGTCGAGAGAATGAATCTACACGATTCGAGACAGCTCGACCCATCCGGACTGCAGGTGAGAACGGTCTCTTTTTCCTCCGCGATAGTTCTCCAAACCCTGTAGAGCGCTCGAGTTGCTGAATTTCCTGAATCCGACACGGAATCTGCGAACCTTCTCCGATCAGCCTGCGTCCGACGCTGCCCATCTCTTATTTTAATTTGTGAGGCATTGCGTAGCTCGTTGGTGACGGTGCCCTGAGTATCTTTTGCGAAGTTTCAAGATTCCTCATTCTATTGCATGGCTCATAGGATTCGAACGTTTGCTGATGTTGGTGGTGTGATTGCGAGCGTGGAGTGACTTCGATCCTCTCTTGCTTTTCTGAAAGGGACTTGCTGGTCAACTCGATCCCACTTCGACATCCTGATAGTCTGATTCCGCTGCCTCACCGCGCCGATTGATGCTCACCGGGTACCCACGGGTCGGTCTGTGAATTCGTTCCGACAAATTGCCGCAGAAATCGCGAGTTTTCGCGATCTTCTCTGTCTCTCTATGGGGAGAATATTCGGGATGCCGCGAGAAATCGCGTTCCGCGACATGACCACGGCTGGCCCTAGGCATTGTAATGCTGATGTTCGGTATTCGAATCTCTTTCTTTTTCATCGAGGATTTTCTGCCGTCAGGAAACTCAGTTCCAGTTCAGGAAATAGAAATCGCCCGTAGCAAAGTACCTACTCGCTCTCATCGGCGGTATAAGTCTCTGGCGACGCTGGAGCCGACGGTCCCGAGCCCCTCGGGTACATTCGTCCTGATCAGATGATTGTTCTGATGCTGCAAGGGCAGCATTGTGATTCTGGGGCTCAGACGGGAGAGTTTCTCAACGATTCGGCTCCTGATCCGAGGAGAGCTAGGCACAACCCCATGTCCGTGGAGTTCGCTTGACTCCGGCGAAGTCTCTGCCTCCTCAGGATCTCCAGGACAGCTGAGCTTTTATCAGCTGAGGGGACTCGGTTGAAGGGCTGGAAGACGTCCGAATGTGGATTCTCGGAGGCTACGGTACATCCTCACCTCGACGGTCGCATCGCGACGATATCGGCGAGAAAATGAAATTCAAGCAGGTGTCCGCCGCGCCTCCGCGTCTTGAGGCATGGTCAAGACACCCGCCGTCGGACCGATCCAGGGCAGAGCTCTATACGGGAACGGACCCTCCTTTTCAGTTTTTCTCTCAGCTGGGCCACTCAGGTCTCGGGTCCCTCATCTCACCAGGAGTCATCGACTTTCAAGTAGGTAGATACCGAAAATATTGCGCTGACGCGATACTTCCACTCCATAGCCGTGGATGCGGATCGGCCCTCCTCCTACGCTCCGAGCGAGATCGGTCGAGCGTGGAGAGCTGTTCTCGTTGTCGAGTTACCCTGGACAAGGAGCCGTTTATCACCTCCTTGCGTCCAGACCTCGGAACACGGACCCGGTATCAGTCGAATTTTGCACTCTCCGTATCAGAGCTACGCGTCACGGACGGAGTCAGGAGAGGAATTTCTGACGGACCGGTTCGGTCTTCCATTGTCGTTCGGAGCCCGCACGACTAAGTTAGGGAGAGGAATATCTTTTTTGGTGGGGGGCAGAATCATGATGATGATCCCCATAGACCGCAATGTACGAAGGCGGCGTTTTGGGGGGGGGGCCATGGCCCCCTCGCCCTCCCCCCTATATACGCTACTGCTCCTCGGAGCACGTGTCCTGCTGTACGCAGATACCGCAGCGAGCCTAGAAGGAGACGTGTCGTGCATGATGCGTGTTGCTCGCTCCGAAAAACAAGCTCCCCGAGTATTCTTGTCATTCCGACGTATTTAGTCTGTATCTGAGTGAGAAGTGCGTGTCAGCGATATTTGCGGAGACCATTCCCGATGGGATGAGCGATACACATGCAGGGAAGAATTGCGGCGATTCTCTTTCTTACCGTAGGCAAGAACGCGGACCGTCACGGACTCGATCATGAGTGTTGATGTGAGAAAGAGAAGCATTCGGGAGGAATATCATAGCCGTGAGATGAAAATCCTGGATCCTCGAACGCGGCATGTTTCCATGCATGGCGACTACGCGTATTTCGGTCAAAACGCTTCGCTGACGATCGGAGCACAGTTTTTTCTATTGTGGAGAAGTCTTAGACCTCGTCCCCGTTGGCGGTGTGTATCCCATTCTGGAATCCTAGTAGAAAGATCCAAGATGCCGCAGAATCAGAGTGCGTATACAGTATCAAATTCAGCCCCGCGAAAACTCAACAGAAGGATGATGGATGAATAAGCTTGGAACGTCTTTCGTTTCATTAGATCGATGGAATCGACGTACTATTATGCTACGTGCGAGAGAACAAGGTTCACGGGGTTTAGGGCGTCTGCGCGGTTCTTTCACGGCACCCCTTGTTTTATGAGCTTTTCATGAGCGAAAGCGAAGGCAGGCGTCTCTTGGCACTATACATTAAGACCTCAACGCGTTCGCGGAGGACATTGCCAGCCCTTTCCACGCTCAGTCAGAAGACAACCGTAATCAGGACAAGATGTTGCCGGGATTTGCATGACAATGATCACTTCTCTTTAATGAAGAAGAGGGAAAAATTTCGTGGCTCCAGTGGAACTTCGTCGGTGGAAACTGGAAACCCAAAGATGATTACGTCAGCAGCCGCTTCGGAGATCCTCGTTGGGTTGCCACGTGCTGAGCAGGGACGCGGGAAAGTGGAATAGACAAGGACAGCTCTCATTCTGATCCCTGAATCCTCATCGGGGTCTCGAAGCGCCAACGAGTGTAATCGAGACGAGGACCGTAATCCGGAATGATCTGTCTTGCCCCTCCGAGGAAGCGAGGCATTCAAGGACATCGAGAGACTCTAGGAACGAGCATCTCTGGATATTTAATGATTTCAGTTCGAGCCCGGCTTCGCCTCGCAGTTCCCCGAGTTGCCCTCGGACGGAGCTGTTCTCCTGGTCGCAATTTCTGCTGCTGTCGGATAGTTGAACAGATGCGGGGAGTTCTCATGCCCATCGCTCGGGAAGAAATCCGACGGGGAGCAAGTTTGAAGCCCTGTCAAGTCGAAACTGGCTCACGTCAATGATACCCGGTCGTGACGCTTGTCAGAAATAAACGTGTTTAGTTTTCGAAAACGGAGCGACTTTCGGCGCCGAGGGGGAAACTCGAAGAGGAAAAGTAGGGAGACGATAAGAAACGTCGACAGCGCCCCCTGGGGTTCGCGCGATATAGTGGAGTTCCCCTCACTCGCACGAGCATTTTTCAGGCAACCCTCTCCAGTCTACTCCACCACGGTGGTCCCCACTCCAAAGTGAGCATCATTGGAACGAGAAACCTCCTTCGCGCTAGTCATACGCGGTGCAAGCAGTCGGTGGAATCGCGTGAGTTTTGTATTCGTGACAATGGACGACTTCAAGACGCCGCTCGTGTAACGACCAGGAATGTTCTCGACCCTCGAACGGTGACGGGGAATCCTCGATCGCTTCGACCGATCGTTCGAAAACGTGGGTCGTTCGAAACGACGCTCATCCAGTGAAGTTCCTCCGATTTCATTCTACCTCGTCGGCATGCTAGCCATCCAGTGAGGGCAACTGTCGCCGAATCCAGATTTTGAAGTGCTTGCAATCTATCGGGGACCTCCGGAGGATCCGCAGAAGAGTCGTCAGCTCCGGAATAGACTTCGCCCGACATACGATAATTCGGCCTTCTTTTTGGAGGAGAACTTTTTGGTAAGTTGCGCCATCACGGAAGATTCTCAAATCCTCGCGTTTATACACGGAATGAGGAATGAATCTTTGGAATTAGGGATGAATCTAGCAGTTGCGACGAACAGATGCCGGGGACGGTCTCTCTTTTGAGGAGGGAGACGACGCAGGCTGGCAGCTCCGGGGAGCCATAATTCAATATTCTGTGACGTGCGTTCGCGGGATTCAGCGGCGCAGAATACGTGCGTGACGTGTCCGAACGTTTGTTGCCAGTTTTCACGAGAAGTACATCGCAGGCGATGTTGCACAACTTACGTCTTTCGTTGCTCGACCCGACCGCGAGCTCGGACGCGAATCACGGATCCGTGTTTGACAGGAAGGGAGATGGGTTCCCTCTAATAGGAATAAGGTCTCCAGAAATTCCTCACGTGTTTGAATGCGTTTTCTGAATCGCTCTCTCCTATTGATGCCCCAACGAGGCTCGGACCGTCCATATTTTGAACTTTTGCGGATTTCACCCAAGTGATGGCCTCTTGACGGCACTAACATATTGAGGAACGGCACCGGTTACCATCGCTTCCAATTTCGCTTCTTGTCCTTCCCGATTCATCTCAGATCGAATACCACGCAAAGCTGCTCTAACGAATTCCGACAATGTCCGATGGAGTCCGGAATCGACGCTGAGAAATTACGGGATTCTTTCTCGCCGATCCGACCGTAATCGAAGCGGCAACCTGGGCACGAGTTCCTATACAGTTCCCTGTGGTCCGGTCGCCCTGCACAACAATGGAGTCGTGAGCGACGCGACGGTTGCCTGCGCGGTGATTTTATCTCTAATTTAAGGCAGCCAAGTCTCACTTCCGCTGCTTGATTACTTCGTGTCCGGTCTTATCGCGTCGGTCTTCCGCTTCGAACTGTGCCAACTATCCTACTCAGAAACTTAGTTAACAGCGCCCAACTCCATAATAGGGGTGGCATGAACCGACTACGGCACGACGTGGCCGAGGTCCGCGCGCGCGCTCCTGCATACTCACTTACATAATCTCACGATGCAAGAGGTCGGCGCGTCCGTTTACCAGGACACGGACGAGGTCGCGTTCCCCGTCAAACGAATTGCTCTCACCCACACTCACGCCCGACGAGGAGACCGGCCACCTGCTGCCGCCTCTCGCGAGAGGAGGTCGACGACATTCTCAGGCGTTTTGCATTTTTGAAATCGCTCAGCTTAGGTCCACCTTGCCTCGGAGGGCATCTTGCGTCTCTGTCCGCGCCGGATCCTTTTCATACACCTCCTTCCCCTCGAACGAACTCCTACAACCAACTCCTCCCAAGATTAGACAATGTGTCCTCGTTCCAATGGAACAGCGTTGTCGAAACTTGTTTTCAACACAGAATGTCTTACGTACGGGAAGATCCTTCCCTCTTCCTGGCGTCGCCGCTACTGTCTTCTCGGAACAACGTCCACGAGAACCATCGCCGTCGACGACCAGCTCGAGCCGCGCACAACAACAAGGACGGCGACAACGACGACGAGTTTCCACGACCAAAGTAGGCGAGGAGCTCATCTGGCGATAGACGAGACGTCCATGAGGTCCTAGCGCGGCGCACGCAGCCCGCCGATCAGTGTTGACATCGCGATGATTCGCCCCGGTCTGACCGTGTCGCGCGGGTCGACTCGGGCCCATTGTCGCGGGGGTGGAATTCGTTGATTGCGATTACTGCGCGAATTAATCCTCGCGCGGGGCGGTTCGCACTCTCCATTAAATCAGGTCAGGGGCTGGCGGGGTTTGTTTCGGCATTTGGAGACCTGACTACGCCAAACCCTCACGGCCGGAGAGCCGAAAGCATCGAGGGAGATTCTTTCTTTAACCTCCGTTGGCGGTAAGGCTCGAGCCGGGGTTGGCATTCACGGTTACAATCGCGTGCCCGCATCCGTTCCCTCCCAGTGCGGACAGTTTCTTTCGCTTTCTTTCTTTGTTTCTCTCTGTCGCTTCTTATAAATTCTCAAAGGACGACGAATGAATCGCGCCGCCGCCGCCACCGCGCTCGCTCGAGTTTATCCCATCGACGCACGGCCGGAGTTTGGAAGATTTATGATTTATTGTACAACTCCGGCCGCCGGCATCGCCGCGCCGCCGCCACTCCACACGGCATCGCAGCATTGCGCGGACCGAAGGCAGAGTCTGCAATCAGTTTTGGCGACGACGAAGAAGTCTTTGTTGACGAATGAACTCTCGTGTACTGGGGAGGAAAAAAACTTGTTGCTACGCGAGCCTCCTCCTTGTTCTTCGCTCTGACGGCTCGCTTCGATGAGGTCGCTGAACCTCAAAACCTCGGCCGTCCGACGACCAGGGTCCGCCCGCGGAGCTCTCGGGTACGAACTCTTCTATCGGGAATATGAGTGAGGGAGGAAAAAACGAGGATGTCCCTCGGCTCGAAAATGATCCTCCCAAATCCCCGGATTACGTCCACCAGAGGAACATGGGATTCCATTGTCGACCACTCATTTTCAACTGTTCGGCTAAGCTCTCACCAGCGCTGGACCGAAAGGATAAATTCGAGAAGAATCCCCAAGCGCTTTCCTCTCCACCGGAGCTCAAAATCGTTGAAGGAGTCCGCTGCCCCCGACGAGGCTTGTCCGAATCTCAGCGTGCCGATCTCCCCGATCTAAGATGATGTCCGTGTTGCGTGTGTTTGTCGATGGCCTTGGTTTTTGCTCAGCCCTCCTGCCCATGCGAGTCGGCGTCGAGTTTTCATCCAGTCGGCTGAGGGATGTCGTTGACCATCCGTCGACGCAACGTGTCCTTCTGGGATTCGCGTTCGCCGGGCAGTACTAACTTCAAAAACCGAGCGCGGACCTGCCGAGTATGGCCAGCAGTGCAAGTCAACGAGGCAGACAAGTCGACGGACGGACGGCCCGGCTCCAAGCAGGACGAGCAGGGGCGACCAAGCAAGAGACTGAGCGAACGATCGTAGAGATCCACCGGCCGGCTGGAGGGACAGTCGGCCCGCCGGCCGGCCGGCCGGCCAACCAACCAGCCCGCCAAGCAGCTAGATAGATATGTAGTACATGTTCGCCATCGTTTCCATTAGTTGAACGACCTGTCGGCTCGCTCGGCCAGGCTCGCGAGAAACTTCCTCGTTCTACTGCGTGAGCTGCCCAGAATCTAATTACTGGGAAACGGAACAGTTCACGAGCATTCATCAGATTTAGATTCGCTATCATCAGTCGCCTATGATTGCTGCGCCGGCAGTGAAGCTTACCATTTTCTCGACACGGTCGGCAGGAGATCGATACACACTACCTCTTTCGTTGTATGTTCTGTCTCTATAGGAGTCCGGGAGCTTGAGTCCCGTGAGGCGTCCAGACAAGAGGTCGAGCGGATCGATTATTATTATTATTTCTCAATGGATTCTGACCTTCTGTGGGGTCGTCTAGAGACAGGTTCGTGTAACCTGCCCATTGATTTTGACCTCTTCATGTCCCCGGAGATCTTTAATTCCAATCAAGAGCGGAGATTCCACAAGATTCCTCTCTTCGGAATTTGATAGAGTCTCCTCGAGGCGATCGCTCGCGGATTACTCCGAGTAACAAACGCGGTCCTCGCTGCGTCGACTTGTAAGAGCTTTCCGTCGGCGTCGGTTCCCTGTCCTCTGCTATCGGTATCGAGCGAGAGACATGTTATTATGACAGCCCCATTGTGCTAATATTTCATGTGCGACATTAATAACAGGTTTTTTTATGGCTCAATATACATATAATCGACGATTCTAGTTGTCGGCCATTGTTATTGGTTCGAAATCATCACAGGAGCACTCTATCATCATTACCTTTTTTATTGCAATCGCTCGTTGTCTCAGCGTCCAATTTACGGGTCCGCCATTGCACTCCTATCCCTTCCTCCCATAAAAGTCGGGGTAACGGAGGCGGAATCGAGCGTTCCGGGGATGGATACTCGGAGGACTCGCGAGACTCCGAAGAAGGAATGGCGGATCTTGCACACATCGACTTAGGTGGAGAGGTCGTTTCTTTGCCCGATGTCGAATGAAGACAGCCGGATTTCCAATCATGGACCCTCTTGCCCTCGATCGTATCCCTTGAATTGCCGCGTATTCCACTCGAGGATGAGGAGGCCGTCGAGAGATGACGGACCCTTCCATTCATGACACGGCGTGTATTCATCGCACAATATAGCGAGGGGAAGGCTCGGCATCGTCCGGAAACCGTGGGACATCTCACGATGCCGACGGAAAAAACCCTTGAATAACCGTCTATGCGAGGACCGAGAGGGAATAGCGAGGCTGGAAGACGAGACCGGAGAGCTCTGAAGGAACATCATAATCATTGCGAGCAGTGGTCGTTCGGTGTTCCGGTCTGTGGCTCGGTCGGTCTGCCTGTCCGTTCGACTGTCTGTTTGTCGGGCGGGCGGTAGGATGGAAGCCAGGCGGGAGGCAGACAACGAAAACAAATCGCGGCCGAATCCCAAGAGTGCTGTCTAACATCAGCGTGCTTATATTTCAATCGCGGTATCTGGGTGACGAGGAGCGATAAAGGGGCTGGCTGACTGCGCACGCGGGAAGAATTTTCGAAGCGATCCCTAGCGTTTCGGCAACGACGTCGGCATCCATCATTGCGTGGCTCGCTCACTCTTCCCCATCGCTAATTCGAGCTCTCTGTAATTCTCTCACTGCTCGGATCCTCCCACTGATGCACGTACGTGCATAGAAGATAATTATCTTCGATAGGTATGATGCGCATGCACGTCTCACCGGATCGCAGGATGGTCTCCCGGCTGTCATCCGCGCCTCTGGGAAGTGGGATCGCTCCGCTTGACACCACCACTGGTTTCCGCACTCGTTGGAATCGCCGCGGACGGCGGTGGGCTGGAACAGTTGTAAAAGTGGGCGGGGGAACAGAAGACGAAGTTTGCGGTTAGAATGGCCCAACGCCGAAGGTTAGTCTCCCACGTCGCATCAGCACGACCGAGGGAATTAGGCGCTACAGGAGGTTTGTTACAGACTGTGAACAAGCGAGTGGAGCTGTCGGAAAGCGACGGAATTCTCATACTGTTCGCCTCTGTTAAGTGGATTGACCTCATGAATACAGTCGGACGACTGCAAACGCTCCGGCGGATTTCCCACGAAAACGGCGGGCCATGACTCGACTGTTCCGATATCGTAGGGTTTTGGGAGAGGCTGGTAATGAAAAGCGAGATAATCCACATGCTATGAGAGGATAAGATCCTAATTGCAGTAGTTGCCGGAATCGATACAAAAGACTATGGCGACGGCGGACTTGTCCACTCAATGTTCAGAGGCGACCGAAGTGCCGGTCCCCGTTCCTCTAATACGACGGATGGTCTCGCCACTCTTAGAGGAAGCCGCTAATCCACTGGAATCCCTTCTTTAAAAAAACACACACCGTTCCAATGTCTCTTCTTTTACGCCTTACTCAACGTACACTCTTCACCTGTGAGTGAGCTGCGGCTTCCGTCCGGAGCTAACACTTGAGTAGATTGCTGCCGCTTTGCGCTCGCGGGAAGACCTCGAAACAATCTGGATGAGCGTTCAAACTTTCGAGATGGAGTTACGGTCGGGCTCCGAGTACCGAAGCGCTCAGCCGAAGTTGTACCGATATACGTCCTTCGAATAATACCAGAAGACGATTACACGGGCAGGAGGAGGAAGCGGGAACTCCGCTGACTCGGACGAACGAAGCATTGTCTGACAGAGCTCTTCCTTGCAGGAGTCCTCGAGATGTTCTCAGGAGTTTGGGCACACGGCCGGATATGATCTCTCGCCATCAAGTCCAGGACTCGCCAGTCCTAAAAGGCGACGATCCTCGCTAGCTCATCGACAGGATTCATCATCATCGTCGCCAGTGCCATCATCAGCAGTGTCGTCGTCGCTGCCACCGAAATCGTCTCGGCTTCAAACATGAAACTCACAGCACTCACAGTTTTAACGGTGGCCATTTCGTCTGGCAGAGTGACCTCGATAACGGCCCCTTCCGCCGTCGACAGCCGCTCCGTTACGGAACAGTCGGCCACCCCCGTACACTTGAACGGTGAGTCTCCCGAGACGAATTCTCGGAATGGTCAGCGCTCGAGGAACAAACGGAGGCGGAACTTTGTAGCCGAGCGAGAAAAAAACCTCCCGTTGTTCTCAACCTAGGAAGCTGTGCTCTAAAATTCCTTGATTCCGATTCCCGGAGCAGATTCAGAGCATGAACGGTCGATAGTCGCGGGGCGGATGGGATTGACACGATCGGCGGAGTTTCCGATGGATTCGCGTTTTTCGCTCGGCTGACCGAGCATTCGAGAGCCTCTCGCGGATTCTGCTTGACGATTGTTCAGATAATTGGCGGATTCATTCTATCCGAAGGTCCGAGAGCGTGCACGCGCCCCCTTCGAAGTCGTCGACCCCTGACCGAGAGCCCCCCCGGTGACCGAGTAATTTTGTGAGACGGATTACGTGCGCTCGCGATGGAATCCCCACCGAATCGACGCGACACGGCTCCTTCGTAGAAAACTCCGACTGCGTACTATCGCTCGAATTCTCTGACTGAGCGGTCCCCAAAACACTCAGGGCATTGTCCAAACCGATGTTCCTCGAGTGAACCTTCTCCAATGAATTCGGAGATCTACTCTAAGGGGAGAGAATTCAGAAATCTCGGTCGAGTATCTTCCGTTGCTCGCCCACAACACGGTTATATTTAGATTTTCTCCATCAGGGAACAAGAAAGGAGTGAAAATACGGCCGCCTTATCACGACGCGTAGAATATTTTCGATGTTCCCGGGTCATGTCCGAGCCATGAGGTTTTAGCCGGAGTAATTTCGATGTGCGCTAACAAGCCCGCATTATCTCGTCGTTAATATTTCGTTGCCGCCGGTTGAATCCTACCTGCCCTATAAGCTCCGCTCGTCTAAGCCAATCGTCGTGTATAATAAAGCAGCATAGACCTCGGAGGCAGCGCTTACGCATCGACGTGTGGTTATTGAATAAATTTAGCACGAAGGCAGAAAATATGCACGTTGTCCCGAGCGTCCATGCAATTCCGAGGTGGGCAAAGCCTGATAAATGCGATCGACCCCGATCCCCTCGCCAGGAACGCATCGCCCCCGTGTAGTCCTTGTTAATCCTGAATTATTTTCGGCCCAATCAAGTTCCGGAACTCCTTGTTTGTAATGAAGACGAGAATCGATTCCGGAGGACAGAGGGCGGATCCGGGCAGTTCAGGGGATCTTCGAGCGTAATCTCACTCGCTCAGAGGCGAGTCAAGCGCGCGGTTTCGACGACTTCCGTTCGCGGCTTCATCAAACAGGTGCTAACAGCCCAGAGCATCTTGGTGCGTTTCGAGTTTGGATGAGTGCGAACGCGGGATCGGCGGTCTGAATTGAAGGCTCAGCGCTGCTTTGAATTACCATCTCCATGGCCGACGCTCGCTATCGGAGATCCGCAGATCCGTCTTCAGGAATTTCCATATAAATGAGAATTCGGAGTTCTGCTCAATTAGCGCCGATCTGATGTATATTTACAGCGGGAACTCACTCGGCAAAACCATTCGCCCGTGTCCTCGATGCGTTTTTCTGTCACCGAAACAGAGATGATCAAGGTCCTCCGGAAGGATCCCCAAAAGAGCTTAAAAAAGAGATCCAAGGCATTCATGAAGTCTCTGATTATTTTTTCGGGAAGAAATTCTTCATATCAGAAGCCCTAATAGACGCCGGGAAAGATTCCAGTCGCAGACGCACTGACTGAGAAGTCGGTGCAGTCGGTCATGAATGCGCACTCTCGGAGCTCCCACTTTCGGAAAAGATTTCCTCGACGTCCCGCACTCTCGGCGTATACGTTTCGAGTTTTGAATCTGAATGGCAGTTGAACGGCAGCTACCGGATAGCGTACTCGGATCAGCGGATGCCGCCGCCGCCGGTGGGAGAAAGAGGCAACAGAGAGATCATTTGACGCAGGTGCCGCCGCTGTCAAAGGTTGAGGCCATAAACGGCGTCAGTTTTGGAAGCGACCGAAGTCGAACGGGGCCAAGAGTCGAGCAGAGCTGAATCGGAACGGCTCCGCACCCACTCAGCCTGAGAGACCGACCCGACCCAGCCAACCAGGCGGCTAGCCGACCAACTACCGAGTAGAGCGGGGTCAAGTCAACGTAAAGACAAACAGTGGCGGCAGCTGGGGCAACGTTTCTTGTCTTCTTACGGTGGTTGTCCGTTCCTCCCTCCGTTTTTTTCTCTGCTGGCCGCTCGGTTCACAATCTTCCCAGAAGTCAATACGCGAGTTTTCCGTGGAGCACCGAACGACGTCGAGGTTCTGCCCGTCGACGGGAGGAGAGATAGTCGACACGGCTGGAGATGTTTCGAGTCGTTCTCCGCTCCAGGTCGCTCGCTCCTCGTTTCGTCTCTGGTCAATGGAGCGACGGTTGGGTGCTGCTTTATTGGATGGAAAACTGACCGTCCGATGACTCACCGACTGGCGAGTCGCTTCTGTCTAAATGGTTAGATGGCAGTCGCTGCAACAAAGCCCCGGATACTTAATGGTTCGCCCGAGTAACGAACGGAGCTTGATGATCGGGACGCTCATAATTCTGAACTCCGTCAGCGACTCCCCTTCTCCACATGACTCAGCGCGCGTTTCTTCCTACTCTCGTTATCCATCCGCTTTTCGAGAAATTCCTCCCGAGCCCGTCCGCCCGGGCCGGGTATCAATCCCCCGGTCAGCCGGCCGACGGTCTCTATTAGCCTGGGAATAGAGAGAATGGCTTCTGTTTTGCCGCTGGCCGAACGAGTCTCTCGCGAGAGCAGAGGGAGCCGACGACCAAGCGGACAGGCAAACAAGCGGCAGGCAAGGAGGCAGGCGGGCAAGCAAGCCAGAAGAGAAATTGCTTCAACGAGGAAAGAAAATGGGAAGAAAACGGAACAGGCAAAACAAGCATTGGGGGCCTCTGTTCTTCAATTGTCCAGCTTTCAAACGGGCTGCCGGTCATTCACTCGAATTCCGGAACCAAAGGCGAGGAGGAAAACAGTAGGGAGGCGGATAAGGGAAAAAATCGTCGAAAATCCTTAGGCATAATTCAGACTCAGCAAAAAGGGCTCGAGGAAATCGTCCTGAGTTCCCGATCCGGGGTTCTCAAGGGTTCCGGGAGTAGGGCTTCGAAATCACACACGGGAACGCTTGCTTGCAGACTCTGCAGAAAGCCACAGGAACCACCACTCCTTACTCACCACCGCCGTCTTGTGAATATGACTTTTCAAATCCACCAAAGTGTCTTTTAAGACCATGAGCAAACCAAGAAAGGCCACAAGGCCTTCAACAAGACGGACCGGGAGGAGAACGGAGACAAAAAACGGAGGAGAACAACCATTCTCAGAGCGAGAAAACACGAAGGGACGGGGAAGAACACTCGAACTGAGACGGAGAAAAATGTACGCTCCGCGAGCGGCCGCGACGACTTGCTTGACTCCAACGACGCCATCGTAAGAATCGCTCGGAGACCTACTCGAGAGATTCCGAGGAATAGAGACGCGGGCCGACAAAACAACCAGTGCTCAAGGCGGGTGACATGTTCCCTATCGAATACTCTTTTGGTCAGGAGGCACTCGCTTGAAACGTTCAGAAAACGTTGGACGAGGAAATGAACTCGAATGTTTTCTTCGCCGCCGCATCCAATCCATTCCTTGCTATCGGACTCGCTCACACGTCCTTCCTTCCATTCGTCCAATCATGTTGGATGCCCTCCCGGGGAGACATTCCTTCCGTTAACATCGTTTCTCTGGATGGAGTCTATCTCGAGTCGTATCCTATCCGTTTGCGTTCCCGTCTATCGTGCAATTAGAAAGGTCAGGCCTCCCCTAGGGAACCCTTGACGGGAGCGAACCCCAACACCTGTGGGAATACAGTGTATCAATATTCCGAACGACGGATGCGAATGGCGCGAAAGGATCGTGGCGAGCATATTCATTCGGCCTTCCAGTGTACGCTGTAGGGCAATCGGTGGCACTGAACCAACAGTAGTAGGAGCAGCAGCAGCAGCACCGCCACTCGTTGGGTATTGATTCAGCGGGATCTCGCTGGAGTAGTTGCATCGAGAGGCTCTCATCGGCCGGCTCGTGCTAAAAAGCCTTCTTGTAGCCTCTTGCAACCATAGCTGTCGTAGGGCAAACACGAGACGTTGCGGGTCCCTCTGCTAAGGCCGCTTACTCTTTCGCCCGATGGATTTTTTCCGGCTCGATTTCCCGCTTAACCTCACCGCTCTCTCGGTGACTCTCGAGTCGTCGTGATATGATCCATCATTAATCAATAAGGCTTGCTTGGGTCAGCAGTCGGCTCGGGAAAACCCAGCCAGCCAGCCAGCCTGCCCCAGCTACCTACATAGCTGGCTGACTGTTTTCCTTCCACTCAGTCGCACGTAAATCGAGCCCCGGCAGCGACCGCACGGGCGCTGGGGGAAGCGCCCAGGAGTCGAGGGACTCGCAGCTGTCGGAACGGCTCCCAGAGTGTTGGCTTTGGCGGTGCAGGAGGTAGCGGCCGACGCCAACACAACCGGCCCACGTTACCAATATCCTCCTTGACTGCATGAGAACAGACTCTGCGTAAGAGAACGTTTCCATGCTCGGGAGGAAGGTTAGGACCACCGCTACTTCCATCCGGGCAGAGCCTTCCCTGTCGCTCGGTGTCGTGCTGTTTTTTACCATTTGGCGAACGTATGTTCCGCACCGTCGCCATCCGTCTGACTCCACCGAGGAAGGTTCCGAGTGATCGCTGACTTGCCCGACTCGCCGAAGTCGTGTCGGTGTTCGTCGCAGCCGCCGCCGCCGCCAATGTTGTCATTGTCGTCGACGTCGTCGTTCGCGTCGGCGGCGGCGGCGGAAGGGTTATAAAGATATCAGGAGCTGTTCTTGATTGCGGTGTTTATACGACGGCGGGCGTCGGCAGTAGCCGTCGACGTCGGAACATTTATAGCGCATTGGGCATTCTTCTACAACACATTCGAGAGTGCAAGGGCCAACGAGCGTACATAAGCCCGACACCGCTGCTGCCGCCGCCGACACACTCCCCGCTACGGGGTCCCGCTCGGTTCCGCTGCTGCTGCTGCTACTCTGGATGCTCCTTCGCGCCTAGCTGCGGCAACCAGGGACGAAGACGCGAACGGGAAAGGAACCAGCAGCACGACGTAAGACTCGCAGCATCTACAACCACAAAGTCGATATAAACAACGGCTCTGACAAATGGAGAACGAACCCAGCGAGGGGATCGGCGGCACATTCGCTACGGATGCTTTGTTGGATAGAGACAATTCTTCTCCTTTTCCAATTCGCTGCGGAAGGTTATCTACCTCTCGCTCACTCGTTCTTTACTCCTCTCATACTACTCTTCTCATAGCTGCCATCCTCCTACTTCGAGCTTGCTCACATGTTTCATATTCCTCTCCTACTCGCCTAGTCTAAATATTTCGATAACCTTTTCATTCCATTGTATCTTTCCCTGAACTTACTGCTCCCCCGAATCTGAACTCGTTCTGGATATCTTCCGCGCGTACTGCTCTGACGGCGGCGCCGCGGTCTCCCCGTGAAGTTTATTCCCCTCAATTTCCTTCCACAGATCTGTGATTCATCCGCCCTACACCCGCATTAGGTACCACCGTCACAGGTATTTGATTGTTCCACCCGACCGTCCATCTTGGCCGCCTCTCAGCGCCTCACCTCGCTGGCCCTGGATTGTTAGTCCAGACCCGGGTACTGGACCTTTCCCAGACGAGCATCTGCTGGTGACAACCTCCTCCACATGTTCCCCTAGTCGTTTCTTCGTCGTACGTCTATCTCAATCCTATCCATGAGAAATTAACGAAAGCGCTACTGCCTTTTCGCCCGCTTCCCCTCACCTCTCTCGCTCGGGGCCTATTATTGCCCATTACGAACTCGACCTTCTGTTAAGGAGAGATCTTACGCCAATATACACTCGACCCGGGCCACCTCCGAGCATATAGTCAATCAGTATCAGCAACGAAATGCAGACGATTCCCTCGTGCGTCCTGGACGGTAGTCCCCCGTCCGGCTGCGGAATCACCGAAAGGAGGCGGACTCTCTACTCGAGGAAATGACCTGGAGCTCGCCGTCGGTAATTTCTTGGTGTTTCATTTTCACACTCGAGTCGAGTTCGGGCCCCGTTGATAACACCTGAACCCTCCATTGACGGGTCGATACAGGAGGAAAAATCTGCTGGCTCCGCATCAGATCGCTGTGGGCGAGTGAGACTTATGATTTTGTATTCGGGAATGTGGAACTCGGAAATGGTGCCCGCTCTGGCGTGTTGAACCCGACCCGCTCTGAACGGTCGGAAAAGCTTGCCTTCTCGCTGTCGAGCGCTGGGACCGCTGATTTTTCGTATGTTGACGGGAGTTTGTAAGCCCCTCATTCGTCTGGCAGGAGACTTGAAGCCGAACCTTCATCTCAAATCCCTCACGTCCGCCAGTCCCCGAGTTCCGCGAGGCCATCTCGAGGGAGGAGGTTCTTTCGTTCCTATCCGCACGAAAAAATGGACGCACAGGGAAAGAACGAATTTATAGAGGACGTTCCCCGTCTCCCGGAAATTCCGATGTTCCTGACATTCCGATTGCTCGATTAGTTGTTCATTTTGCTGTCTCGTCGAATATTCCTTCACTTCCCGCGCAGCACATATGTTCCGTCCTGTGTTTGCCTATTGCTGGTTGTTTGTCTACCAGTGCTCGTGTAGACGGCACACACAGACGAGTCACTACGCATCGCTGCCCGTCAAGCGGAAAAGCAACTCACAGGATAGCCGAGCCGACCTGATAGAATAGTGCGCATCGCGTCGCACGAGATAGAAGAACTTTCCCGTTTTCTCGTCCGGAATCGAACGATAGGGAAGCAGCGGAATCGACTCGTCTCTTCGTGTTTTACCCCTCAGTTTCGATTTCGCCGGGCTGCGAAGAGTCGTTCGTTCCAAGAAGTATTTCGCTGTTGGTGCTGTTCTCGGCGGTTGGCTAGTTTGTTTCCGCGGTGTCAAGGGAGGAAAGCAGAAGCGGCCTGTAGGAAAAAAAACAACAAAACAAATCGTCAGCCTTACTCATGTGTTGTTTTGGCTCAGTGTGTTCAGGGCAAGGAAGAGGTGGGAAGAGACGGGGCGACGGCGGGAAAGCCACCAGACAACCGGTCGAGTCCAAGAAGCACAGCTGCCTGCCCTGACCACCTGCTGAAGAATGCGCTGCCTGAGTTTTCGTGTTCAGAAGGGAAGAAGAAAAACATCGGAGAGGGGAGATCGGGCGATAGACGAAGAGAAACTCAGCTCGGGGCAAAGGCGATCGGAAGAGAAGACTCTCGGTTCAATCCCTCGGTTAGAGGGGGCGGGGAACGGGGCTCCTTTTCGGGCCCCAGGTCCCGCTCCTCTCATCGGTGAGCTGCGAACGGATCTCTCCGTCCATTCTACATTCCTCCTGCCGCGGAAGCACTTCCCCGGATCAGACAGGAACTCCTGAACAGTTAAAGGCTGATTGGCATTCCAGGGGGCTAGACGCTCGCGAGCTTTCTCGTTGCCTGACAGTTCGGCGTCCCAACGGAGGTCTGAGCGCGTGTGTGCGGATCGGCGGTGAATGCCCTGAGTCACATACTATGGCCGCGACAAGGCCTCAAAGACTCGAGCACTTCGCTTCGAATCCTCAGAGACCGATCGGGACTGAGTGAATAAGCTGAAATATTCGCGGTGAGCTCCGGCTATTCCGTCCATGATTCACGGTCTGAGCTGTCCCACGATGCCGATTCCCCGCCTACGCGATGACGTTAAGAGAACCGCTCGAGCAAATCCTCCGCTTGACAAGGATGCCGCAGACGTTCGGTCGCAGTTTAGGCGATCTTGGGTGCGCCGGGGTTTAGGGTGCCGACAGGCTACCCAAGTGCTGGAAGTGATTCGGGGCCTCGGCGACTCATTTGCTACAGTCAGCCCGCAGGCGGGAATCGGTGAATAAACGAGTGCGGGAAAGAGTCCAGAGGAGGAAGCGAAAAGAATCGCAGGCTCCGGCATCACTCGGCGGTCCCCATCCCGAGCCTCCATAAGTCTTGTACTAGATGTTTGCAGCTCCATTTTTCCTTAGCCCTATCCAACACGGTCGACCAGTCATGCAGCATTGTCGGTTCCTCCTCTCCACTGCGTGCCCAAGATTGATGGCAGTGCGCTCTGCTTGCTGTTCCAGGAATCACGCACTCATATAGAATACCGAAACGAACGAAACTCGCGAATGTAGCTTCGCCCGACTGTAAGTGGCCGACCGGCTGTCCGTCTGCCTGGGGCCGAAGCTTCCCTGGAAGAATCCCTGCGACCTTGCTCATGTTGAGCGCAGCTCCTTCTTATAAGCCGACGTATTTATGTATGTATTTATTTATGTAAACGAGGGAAGTCGTGTGCATGAATCAATGCGGGCTGCCCGTCCGCGAAGTAATCAAGTGAAGGAGTGCATGCAGTCGGCGAACGGGAAAGGCAAACCAAGCGACTGACTGGGTGGCCGACCGACCGACCGACCGACGCACGGATGGACGGTCGGTCGGTCGAGCGAGCGGGCGTGCTGCATTCATTTATTTACGTACAAGGGAGAGAGGACTTCGATGAGTGCATCAGAAGAGGAATAGGCTCCGACGGGACATGTTGCTCGAGTGGACAGATCGAAAACTATACGTTATCAGTCTCTTCAACATCCCTCCGACCGAGAGGAATAAGATCCCGAGAGCGAACAGTCGTCCATGGCTATCTGGCCGGCCTACATGCTCAGTGCGTTATCAAGTCTTGTGATTCGTCCGGCCGGCCCTGAGTTTTCGTGATGTCCCTAATCCGCCTCTGTGACCCCTATGGTCACCTTTTGCCTGTCCCCCGCCCCTGTGCAGATCTTCTTTCGGGGGATCGATGCTCAGAGCTCTCAGCACTACCTACGGGTACAACGACGGCGGATGTTGGATCGAGGATGCTCGTACGTGACGGTGCTCGTGACTGTCACCATAAAAACGGAATCCAAGTCGGTTGTTTTTAAGCTAGAGACATCATTACGACGTGCCCAATTATGTTGGATGCGTCGCCATTGCCCGCAGCAGTGGCAGCAGCAGCAAGAATGTCTACTCTGAGCAGTGCGGGCCTGGAAACGAAAGCGGCGACGGAAGAGTGTTGTATCGCTTGCGGGCTTTGACTCTCGGCCTGGGGCTGGCTGGTTGGATGTTGCGCGAGGGGAAGGTTTCGGGTGTTCAATTAATGGCCGGCGACTTGGATAGCTCGTCACGGGGCGCCACGCAGCGAACCGCTCGCCAGCTGCAGACAGGCTCGATGTTTTGTTTCTATCGAGTGCTCAGCACGACTTCGAGGCGAACAATCAAGCCGGCCGCCGTGTCTCCCCCTTCACCGCGAAATATTTCGCTGTATTTGGCAGAATGCAGCCCGAGCCGCCCTCCGAACAATCACCGCTCATTGAGCCGATTACCGCAGCCAGCGTCTCGCGGCTGAGCTTCCCGGCCCCGATATTCCGGCGGAGCATGGAAGAGTTTTGCCCGAGAGTGCTGGCGGCTGAATAAAACTTGGAGGTGCCAAACATGCGGCCCGTCTTCCGGCTCCGAGAATTGGATTAAGGATGGCTTAGCGACGTAGCTGCATGGGATCCCCAGGAAGAAACCAGTTGGGTCCTCTCAGCTCCACACTGTGCTGAGGTCTGTAATGAAATCTGGCTTGATGTGGTTGGTCGGTATTCCTGGAGAATGGCGGCTCGAAAGGATTATCCCGGGTGGTCGAACGACCCGAACCAGATGGAAATTTTCGGTGTGGGAACGTCGAGCTGGGCGAAAGCCGAAGCATCCTCGCCCGCCATCTGTTCGCAAGCCGCATGAATACTTGAGCAATATCAGAAAGGCATAGCATCAATGAGACGATAAATATGTATCACCGTGACGTGGCCAACGCTCTACTTCATGCGATACCTGAGCACATTCGACGCGAAAGAGTGGAATGTTCCAAAATTAGTGATGTCCTAGATTTAACATCAGGAGAAGTCGGAGACAGGGTCAGGGAGAATGAACGACGTCTTGATGAAGGATTTGACTTGTTACAAATGCCGCATACGTGGGTATCGGGCCCCAATTATTCGGAATGCAACAGAGAACTCGATGGGAAAGTTTGAAGTTTCGTGGAGTTCGCTCCTATTTTCCTTGCTGTGACGGAAACTGTCCGCTCTCTATGGTGCTCTCTCATGGAAGACCAAGAAGCACGTTACTCGAGCGACGTGCTCTGACTTTACGTGCGGTCATGCCTTGCTTGCACTTAACGCGGTTTTAAGTCGATGCGGGGCCGTTTTTGCTCTCCTCGTTCCTGAACCCCCCTTCCGAACGAGTGTATGGGGCACACGTTCCCCTGAGTGGGCCGATGAGGCAGCCCTCCAAGCATCGGATCGATTCGGAACAGAGTTCGCCAGGAGGGTGAAGTTTCCAAGCTTATAGAATTCATTTGATTCATTTCGGTTCCAGCCTCAATGAGCGGACCATCGAGGGCGACTGCATCGACTGGCGAGAGCGTTTCATCAGGTTGGTGGAAGAGAGAGAAGGAGAATATCCCCTGAGCGACTTTTAAAAGGATCCGGCTGTAAAGGCTCGAACCAAGCCGAGTTCCGGCTGCCACCCGTTGCCTGATCGCTCTGCGCGCCTTTGACATCTAGACGACGGTTCTTCTCCCCGATGAGGGCGGTGGCAACTGCTTCCCAGAGTGTCATGTTTTCTCGTTCGAAATCGATGCAGGAAGGATCCTCAAAGTTTCCGCTCTGGTCTCGGGCCCGCGCAACCGCCTTATCCGCGGGGAAGTCCGGGGAAGCTCTTTAAGTAATTGTAAGCTGCTCTCGGGAAGTATCAGCCCGGGGCCGGGAGTCCTGGCTCATGAGTTTCAAAGCGTGTCCGTCGTGGCGTCGATTCGTGATCACAAATCCTGGAATCTCGAGATTTTCGATGCGTTGACCTCCTGGCTTATTCCTGCGAGGTGGATGTTCCGGTGCGTGAATCCCATTTGAGCTACTCTCGAGCTTCTGAATAATTCTTGTTAGTGGCGTGCCGCTCGCGAACTCCTAAAGGTCCTGCGGAGACTCGATCTTCACCGACGGATTACTATGATTCGATTAAACGACTCGATGGCAACTGTCGCAGACCGGATTCCAGTCCTCTGTCGAGGTTTTCCGATCGAGTCTCCGAGGGGGATTGCGCTCGCTCCGAGACGGCCGGGAATCAATGAGAGAGAATTTGGTTCCTCCAATGAGCCCTGGTCAAAGATTGTCTCGGGGGCGTCAATCGGAGCGACGGCGGGATCGAACAACGAGAGAATTCCCGGCTGGAACGAGAACTTCCTTGAACGGTACTAGATTACTGACCGATCCGGGAATGCCAGGATTCAAATATCGTCTGTGAGGGTGAGAGCGAAAATCGTTTCTCGTTCGTTTCATGGCTCGCTAGTTGGGCGGTGTGTCGGGTTGGCTGGCTGGTTAGTTCCCTCGCAGACCGAGAAGACGAAAGAAACGAGGGCGAAAAAAATGACGCTAATTAAGAAAACAGCCGGGATTATGTTTCGTCCTTCATTGAAATCAGTTCCCGGCTCCACGGAGAACGCCGAGGGAATACCGAAGCGGGGGCTTGGGGGAGGAATTCCGGAGAGGGAAGAGACGGGCTACTGCTCACATGTACATACAAGTAGAAGTTGAAACGGGATCGGAAAGGTCTCGGAGCCCAGTATGAGGTGTACGGGTTCCGAGGAGAATGCTTCGACTGCCAGGGATACGACTAGGAAGAAGACAAAGTCGGAAGAAGCCCCTTCGTCGGGAGATGTCGCTTTCCCGACAAGTAAGAGATTTGGTGAGTTTCAGTCAAGGTCGATGCTTGGGACGAGCAGAGTATGAGAACGAAAAAGGAATTGAATCCTCGGTCCTCAGAGATAAAAGAAGCGAGGAAAGGAACCGCATGGGATTCGGAACTGAGAATCCCGAATGCGGCAGATCGTCGCGTTTGGAATCCGAGAGTTCTGCTCGCAATCGAATCCGGAGGGCGAAATTTAACCGGAAACCTTGCGGACCTCAGCGGGAGCATCCTCCCGGTCCCAACTACCTACTCTAGCATGATTACTTCAGCGACCACTTCGTGCTGCGAGATCCCGTCCAGGTCTCCTCTTCCCAGTCGCACTCCGAGCTCGCGCCCAATCGCTTAGATTCTGATCCCCTCCGTGGAAACGTGGAATTCTTCCGATTCCCTCCACCGAGTAATTTGAGAAACTTCCAGTATTACTTCGCTTTTATTTGTAAATAAACTTTTTCTGTATACACCTGGGGCATGGGAACAGGCTTATCTGATATCTCCTTTTTCCGGGGTCTCTGCTCCTTATCCATTCTCGACACCGTCGCCGCGACGACTCATCAGTCAGAAACGCGGCTCCGAGTTACGTTTGGGCGTCATCCGACGCTTACCCTCATCCCGGGAGTCCCGGGATTCTCTTAGTTCCCAGTCTCTGCCTCCTCGCACCAGGACCTAGGATCACTTTCTTGCCTCTGGCGTTCCAGCCGTTCCTGACTCTCTTCCATTACGCCCGGCCTGGTCGTACATGCATATTAATAGAGTTTCGTTCTCCCACCCGAGAACGCGTCCCCTGCCTCTCCCAAAGATCTCATGGGGGGGCTGGAAGAAGCTCAAAAGTCAGCTCGCCTCTTTCATTTCTCTCTCACTAGGCAGTAAAACTCGCCCGTGGAGCCTTTTCGGGACGAATCTTCCTGGCTCGTGTGTCCCGAGATGTTCCAATCTCGGAAATCAATGAAACCATTCTCTGCTGCCTTCCTGGGTCGGATTCCATGGTTCGGAGCGTACATGCAGCCGAGAGCATGCTCCTTGCGGGTATCCCGCAGTTTTCTTTACCTCTCGGGAGAAATTCCGCCTTCGTGCTGACAAATCGGATGATTCGGATTATCGAACCGCGCTGCCGAATAACAAAAGAGCGCAAGGAATACCGACCGTGTGAGCAAATCTACTCGAACTAAGATACAAGGAAAGACTCAACTCGCGTACATTTTACGGCGGCGTTCTCGTGGCACCGCGTCAGGAGGACTGTCCATGGAGAAGCATATTAAAAAGCTAAATGGGCTAGACAAGTTTGGACGTCGGGTTTGCGAGGAATTCCCATACCGGACCACGCTCTGGTTCCTCCGGGAGAATCCGGGAAACGGAATTCCGTCGACGAGGCTGACAGGAGTTCATGGACTGGTTTTGACAGCGGACGTGGATGTCAAAGTCAGAGCTCGTCTGGAGTAAGGAGCCACAGAATGCCTTGTCGACGATGTTTCGAAATTCCGCCGTCGAACAAACCCGAAATTGTGCGGGATCCCCAGCTACGAGCGGCAATTTTCCCGAGTTATATGCCTCCATATCACCACAACGCACGAGGAGCTTCTGCTCAACGTTGACGTCAGGAATTCAGTGGAATTATCCTCACTCAGACGCGGCCGAATGAAACTCCAGATGGATCCAACAAGTTCTACCTCACGGTAACAGCTCCGGAGCACTGTGGCCAAAGGACTCGCTTCTCCACTCAAGAGCGTCCATCTCCGGGGAGTCGACGAGCGTTCCTCGGCTGTTCTCCATCGAATTCTCTGCCTGTTCTGCCGGTGCCCTGAGAGAAGTACCCTGTCATTGGGACACAGCAGCGCCTCACAGAGCGTTTGATGCATCGTTCCGTGTCACCTTACCTCTCGAACCGGGTTCTCTGGGAGCGAGCAAATTAGTGCCTAGCAAGAGGTTCCACCATTAATTAGAGGAGTCGAAGTGTTCCACATACTTCCCAAGGCCCGTTTCGTTCCGCCTTCGAGAGAGCTCTCAGCGCTCCGATTCCTCTTCAGATGAGCCCGGCTCTGTCGACTTTAGCAATTCCCGATTTCATGTTTTATCCCGCATCTCATTATTCATTCACTCATGTTGGACGCACTTGTCAATTGCCATCTTTCGTTGCTCTCGTGATGCTCTAGTTCTCAGAATCGAAGAAAGATCGTTTCCCTTGGATAATCGTGATAAATTTGCGATGTCACCGAATGCCTTGTTTCTCGATCCCACGAAAGGCCCCGACCTATCCGCGCTGCTCACTTAACCTTCCTCGCTGCTCGGTGAACTCTCCCGGAGCGCCTGAGTGAGCTCGTGACAAGCAGGGAACCGGCGGAAAATGACAAATGTCTGACGGAGTCGGGTTTGTGTACGGGGATACCGGACGATAAGCGGGTAGGCTACCGGGACAGCTGCAAAGTGCGGCATCACCGGTCGGCATGAATACGTTCCGTTTGGTTGAGCGAACTTTCCGATCCGCCACGTGCGACAGCTGTTTCTCGCAGAGCGATCCGAGGTCCACTCGCCGAAAGTTGCGAAAAACTTCCGACCGTCGAGATGGGCGCTCCGCGTGGCTGCTGCCGCTGCTGAGGGAACGAGGTCGAAAACGGAGTGAGAAGAGCACGACGCCGACGCGACTTTGGCCTTGTGAAATAAGCTCATCCCCATAAACGAAGGAGATGAAAACCCAACGTAGCAGGGCCAAGAAGCCGCAGAAGGTCTGCGAAGAACGACCGTTAAATTAATCCGACCGAACATGTGTGAGGCATATCCGTTTTTGCGTCTCGTATTAGAATTGCAGATGTAATCATCCAAGCCTCTCGGGTGAACTTCGCAGCATATGAAATCACACACTCGAACGGTCCGCCTGAGCATCCTCCACGCTCATGCGTTTCCAAAGCGAGGCAAGACCCGTCTTCATTAACGGCGAAATATTATAATGACCAACCAAGCTCGTCGCTCATTCTCGATGAATAATTTATAGTTCGGGACCGGAGTCCGTTTTTGCCTCGGTCGTGTTTTCGTCGTTCACCGATCGCCTGGGTTGCCGGTTCAGACAAGGAACCGCGGAGAGTTCTCCGGAGAAGCTTTCGGGGAAGGCATTCGTTCGTGGAGGGGAATCCGAATGGAAAAACATTCGGTGTGCCGACTGCCGGATGTCCCAGATGACCTCAGTAGGCGACCGGAAAGATGTCATCAAATCACTCGCACCTCATACGGCGAGAAAGCACGAGCTTTTCGGCCGAGCGACGGCCAGTGAGGGAAGAGGAGCACCGAGAGGAAAACTATTCGAGGACTGGCCGGGCGAGCGGGGCTAGTGTATTACAAAGGACAGCATTCAATATGCCGGCTCCCCCTTCCCTCTACCTTCGCGCCCGGCTGTTCTCTCTCTCATCCGAAAAGACCAGCTAGATATACTACACCTGCCTTTCTGCCGCATGCCTCGCTGCCACCAGCGGGTTCCCAGCTCGCCTGGCTGCCGTTGACCTCGTCCCTATTAGCGCCGAATTCAGCGGGCTCACTCAGGCAAATATGTGATAGGCATTGACCGACCATTCGTCGAACTGTCCTGTCGTTGAGCCCTCTACGCGGCGGTTGGCTGGCTGGTCGACCGATCTACCATCCGACCAAGCAACCTATCAACGATCGGAGAAACCGACGAAGGACTGCTCATTTTCAGATGAGCGATTCCCGACCTCCGATCCTCATTGACTCTCTTGCAGTCAACGTCGGAATTCGGCAGGAGCTTCCTCTGAACGACGACGTGATGAACCTCCGGAGAGATGAGGAGCGATGTGGAGGGATCCCCATGATATCCGAGTGACGTCAGCTCATCAAAGACGTTGGCTGATGAGAGACAATGAAGAGAACTCGGTCGAGAGATGGTCAGAACTGATGGACTTCTCTTCTTGTTAGATGAAAAATACGATGCGGCTCGACTGTGGGCGACGCACGGGAGGATTATTCAGAGGCGAGATATGGGACCGAAGAATCAGACTCATTCAGGTGCTCTTCGGACCTACTATCAGGCCGAATCTATCGAACCGATTGAGGAGCATGATCTCTCTAGAGCTAGAGCCTGGAATAATTCTGAGAATGCTTTGGAATGAGCTAACTCGCGGAGCGACGAACGCTCGTTCCCTCAGGCAGTCAGGCAATGCCGGCTGCCGCTTTCCAGACCGAAATAAGGACAGCGTGTTTGCTGACAGCTTTCAGATTAAATCCATGCGCAGGTGATAAATTATGGCCGAGTATTGGAGTTTCGATTGCTGCTCACATCTCATGCTTCCCTTGCGGGGTGGGCGAGTCTCGCGTGGAGACTGAAAACGCAGCCGAACGGTCATGGCTTGCGGATCCATTGATGTCGCCTAGCCCTCTGAGGGCCGATCTCTCAAGACGCAATAAAGTAAATCCTGACAGGACTCAGGTATACAATCTTCTCTGCGGGATCGGGATGTTTTGAATTTTCCCGAGGCCCCTCAGAACTATTCGGACCGAATGCACCGTTCCGCTTGACTTCCCATGCTCTGAGAGGGCCCGTGAAGGCTATGCGGGGGATTCCATCCAGCAAGAGAGTTTCGGAGTAGCTGTGTACTGTGTATGGAAGAGTGTCCAAATACGCACAACGACCGGCGAACGGCGTCTCTACAGAATCACTCCCGTGGATCCGAACTCCGAGCCCTGATGTTACGGAGATTCTCGGAACGACGCGACGCCTGCCAGCCACCGCCCTATGGAGAATTCATGAAGGAACAAGGTTCCGAGAATTCTTTGGACACGGAGCGAAAACTCCTTCTGCAGAAGCGATCCCCGTCTCCTCGTGCGTGTTTGCACAGCGCTCTCGACTGCCTAGCGAATTTTCATCGGAAACTCATCAGTGATGGTCATGAGCTCTGAGTACTTCGCCTGCTCCGACTCGAGGATCGGAGCTCAGCCGAACTCAGGCCCTGGGAACTCTCGAAAGCTCTGGAGGGCTTTGTGAATGTTTGGCCGAAATTCAATGTCGAAATGCTCCGCTGGAGTTTCTCCGAAGGAGGTTCTGCGACGGAGGTTCTCGGACGGAGGTTCTCGGACAGAGAAGCTCATTCGGTTCATGGGAGCAGCACTGAGGCTACACGGATCGAATGGATACTGTTGTCTTGAGATGTTCAACGACAGACGCTGACTCCCAAAGATCCGCAGCCCCCGATCATAAGGAACAACACAACGAGGCTAATGAGAGATAGAGCAAAAGCACGACTCTAATTATCCTGTCAGAAGTCGAGACTCGGGAAGAGGAGACAGGCCACTATTGTGTTTGGTCGAGACCACCACCGGCGATAGGACGACCTCGGTGATTGCGTCTTTGTCGTGTGCTGGGTCGACCGACCGGGAGCCTGTCGGTCCTTTCCGTTCATTTGCGTTGCGTCATTAACTAGGCATGCTACCGCTCCACCAGTCGGTAACAAAAGCAGCGCAACATACCACTGACATACTCGTCGTGTGTCTCCCACTTGTATGCATGCATGTACATAGGTGCATATGAATGGATGACGCGGTTCGGCAGGATCGTTCACCCAACGACGCTCGAAGCTTTGCTTTCTGCTCTGCGCTGCATGATCGACGACGTGATTCGTGATCTCAATGCTCTCACTTTCAGAGCAAACTTTGGAGCAGAGCCGATAATAAAGCAAGAATATTGGGCTCGCAATTCAGCCGCTCGCCACGGCAATTTATCGATTCGGACGCCTCCCGCAGACCGTTCCATGGGAGTCTCCCAAAAATCCGGACCTTGGCCGGCGATGGTCGACTTGACAAGCCCCCAGAGAAGTCGCTCTGTCTCGCAGAACCGCCATCTCCGAATTAAGGAACGCATGTACAGTACACGCAATGAACACTGTGATGACTGGAACCCGTAATTTCCAGCAATAATCACTTTTTCATTGATGATCAAATTTTTTTTCGATTCTCCTCTTTGTTTTTCCTACGACGAGGAATATTGAAAGCGAAATAGCCTAAGAAAAAAATATTCATCAATAATAATCGATAATTGATGCAAAAGTTGGAAATGCTCGAAACTACGGGCTCCAGTAGCGGGAAATGACTGATGACTAATGGAATTCCCGCCGGAATTCTCTCTGAGATATCTCCTAATTCGTTCGGCTCAGAAATCTGAGGTTCGGAACTCTCTCCCCAGTGTCATCAAGCCTACCTTGCACCGTGGCTCAGCACGTCGCGAGCTGAGCTCCGATATGTACCTTTGCGCGGATCATCCCACCTAGGTCTTCCATGAAGGAGATTCGGAAATACGAAAGCGGACGCTGAATGTGCTCAGGGTGCGAGATCGGGCCCCGCTGCGGACTGGATCCCGACGGAATTCTCCTCCAGCAGCTTCCAACGAGACGAAGAATTAGTTCGCTCGCTTCCCCTCACGGGCTTATTGTGCCGTCGTCGGCCAATCGAATAGACTGACAGATGCATCGGAACTATCTGGATGGAGATTGATGGAGAGATACGATCGCGAGCCGACTGCCAGCACGAACCTCGTGTCGATGTGCGAGAAGCCTCGGCCGCGCTCCCGAACGTGCGGGAACGGATGCAGCGGACCGAGTCCGCTCTGGAATGGAAGGGAAAAGGATGATGAGAGACAGCGCGGTAGATTGTGGCTCCGATGAGGGCGGAATAGTACCTAGCGGTTATGCCAGAGTGGAGATGAGCGAGACACGTAAACTGAAAGCGCGGGGAATAGCGAGAAGAATAATAGCCTCCCACAGAGAACGGCCGCCGAGGGCCTGGGTCCGAGGGGAAACGGAGGAATAAGACAATAAATAAGTCGACCAAGCGAAACGGGTGAGAATTACGACGATAGAAATGGAGTCGTAAGGAATAAAATTACGTATCTCGAGGAGAATCCCAGACACGTTCCGAAAAAGAGAAGGTACGCATACTCGGTCCGAGGACGGCTGAGGGGGGGAGGCAACGACTCGGTCCATAGGACCCGCTTTCCCTGAAACTAATTTTCCCGAATCATTCGCGGAATTCCTTCTCGTATGCTTATTGAATTCTGTTGTTTCTCTCGAGAAAATCCTTAGGAGCGAACTCTCGACCCGAGCTCTATGACGAAAGCTCCCTCAGTCAGACATGCCGAGCGGGACGATTTGTTGTCGTGCTTCGGAGGCGGGAACTGATTCACATCGGGAGCCGAAGGGCCCGGGTCATGCGGAAGGATTAAGATAGTCATCGAGGGAGCCGTCGCTCGGATTGCTCTCAGCAACTGCCAGAACTTTCGCGCAAACTCGACTGCTGAGAGAACAGAGCGGCGAGAACAGAGCGCCGATGGATAGTCCGACGGACAAACAGCCCTTCTGGGGACCGTACTCATTAGGAGCCATTTCGATAGACGTGGGGTCCAAAAGTGAGGAGGGGAAAAATAAAAACGCTCCGACACCGAGGCGAAAAGCCAGGCGTTCCTCGAGAGGAATCGAAGATCGACGAGCGGGCGGATCTCTCAGAGGAGCTTGTGAAAGATTGACACTTTTCAAGTGCGGCTCCGTATCTGTATGAGCGGCGCGAATCGTTTGCTTCAAAAGTCTGAGTTCCCGTGCTCACGAATCTCGGTCCGGAGTTGCGCAACTTCATCACGCGCTACGGGCTTATTACTCGATAACGAGCTGGCGGAGTGTCCGAAAACCTTTCCGGTCCAGACTTGGGGAATGGCTCGAACTTGAGCGAAGCTCATTTAGTGGCCACGCAGACGACAGTCGTCGACTCTCCACTGCCCAGCTGATGCATGTGCGTACTACGTACGCATTTTTCCGCTCCTTGACGCCCGGGGCTTGAAACTCCCCGGTTGACGATCGTTGCCTACTTTACCCATGCCACCGCCGGGAGTAGGTGTCGAGGGAAGGGGACAGGCCGTCTCTTGAGGGGCCGCAGCCACAGGATTGTAGTTTGGCTCCCCGACGCTTTTAGGTGCCGGTGCCGCTACCGTCGATGTTGATGATGATGGAAAAAGAGTGGCTTACTTAGGTGGAGGCTCGGAAGGCTAAGGGGGACCGGGTTGCCCGCCGCCGACGTGGTCGTACTCATCTCCTCTGGGAAATCTCGTGCAGCCGAAAGTGAGTCGGGCGAACGACGACGGCAGCAGCATCGGAAGCAGGAATAGAAAAAGAGACGACCTTGTTCGCGGGCGTGCAGAACCTGGATGAGCCGAGAGGGTTCGATTTTTTTCCTGGTCGGTGCGCCGATAGACCAATGTGATCGATAGCCCCTGAAATTCGTTCTAAAGACTGCGCGAGTCCTGTTGATTGACGCAACGTTCGGATACAGGTGTTGAGATGTTCAACCTGGGAGCGCAACGTCTGCTGACCTGGCCGCCAGTCGGGCAGACGATTGTGCACGCGTGTACTGAGCAGGCTCGCTGGCCGTTTTCAGGAGTTTGCTGTTTGCTTTGTGTTCTGCGTTCGTTTGACCAGTCGAACAGACGGCTTGGTTGGGAAAGCTCCAGTGCTGCCGCTACTCGATCCTCCTCCTTGTTCCTTTTCGATTTCGGGCAAGATCCCTGTCGGCGAACGAGCCGATTGTGAAAGACAGTAAAACTCCCTCGAGGACTTAGCACTCGAATCTGACTCAGCGAATTTCCTCCCTCTTGTCGTCGCTCGCTGCGATGAGCTCTCCGATGGCTCAATTTCCATTGGAATAACATTGCTCCCGCCAAAGTAGACGGCCCGAACGACACTGACGCACTGCAGGCCTATCGTCGCGACGGAGACGAAAACGACCAAGACCCCCACTTTCTAAGTCGAAGAAACGATGCCGGCAATGAACACCATAACAGGGAAATTGTAGTCCCTTTACAGCATTGAAAGACCTATCTCAAAAGTGGATGGCACGGGACTAGGCTAAAGTCTATCTCGGCGGACGGGCGGGCGAACGCACGCACGCTCGCTCGCTTGCTCCCTCGGTGGCTCGCTCCGTAATATATGACGGAGGCATTTTGTCTGCTTGAGTTCTGGGCTGCCACAGGACGACACAAGGAGGAAGAGAGCAGGCTCCTTTCTTACTCATGGACAAAAGCGGCCCTCCTTCATCTTCTTTTCATTCAACGACGAGCTCACAACCTTCAACCACCCGCCGCAACTCCCTGGCTGCTGCTCCAGCTGCAGCAGGGAAATCCTCGAGATAATCTCGTCGCAACTATACGTTCGGCGATTTGATACGTCCGATGCAGCTGTTCGGCATCTTCACTTCTCTCCTACGTATATACGTTATATATATATATATTTTTATTATTATTCAACCCGTCCCCCACGCGAAACGCTGTATTTGGCTGTAAATTTGGCCGTAAATATCTCCCTGGATAAGATCCGGGATTTTCTTTCAACGGGATCTTTGAATATATCTCTGTTCGACGGCTGAGGCGACGCCTCCTGGCTTGTTCCGTGCCGGACTCGATTGGACGGTGCGACGATGTTCAGCGGAGCGAACTTGTTCCCAACACTTCCACTGCTTGTGTCGGCGATGGTGGTTCATCAGAGGAGGAGGACGACGACGACCTCAAACTCCTTTGGACGAAGGGGCAGCTCCCTCTAATCGTCTGCCGACTCAGCCAGCATTTAAAACAAGTTCGTGCTTTAGCGCCATAAGTGATCCACCCATGTATGCGTGGGAAGGTACTCGGCAACCCACTGGCCGGCGGACGGGCGAGCGAGCGAGCGAGTCGGCTCGCCACCGGGTCTTTGACCGCAGAGCCCAGCATCACGAATTATAGAGATGATTCAATTTCTAAGGAATTCTCCGTATCGCTCAAAGCGAGCTTCCCAGCGACCGAAACGGCCTGGACTCCGCGCTCCTTGGTCCTTTGCGGAGGGAATTTTCATGCGGAAGTTCATTTCGTTGCAAGAATTTCCTTAACGCACCACTCGCGCTTTTGGGTGGGCCACTTAGGCGAGAGTTCCGGCAATGAGCGCGTCGATGAAGTTTCCGTGCTGTGGCCTGAACACCTCGAGCGAGAGACCCCACTTCATCCACTCGGTAGAGGTTTTTCACAGGATCTCTTCTGGATCTGATGACTGGGAATCGCCCGAAGGCACCGACCCGAGCACGGGGCGAGCAGTCGCTCAGATACTGGAGTCGTTCCGGCGATAAGTCGACTGACTGCATTGGTCTGACTTGAGTTCCTGCAATTTGTTCCGTTGGCTTGGGAGTGTTCTTCAAAACTTTCTAAAGACCCCAAAAAAGCTTCGAACCGTTGTGAACTCGAGCGGGAGCTGATTCCGTGGTCAGATTCCACTCTACCGGAGCCCGGAGCTTCGGAGCCGTCAAAAATCCACTTTTAGCTCCTCCGACTTGCTCTACTTTTTCAGAGCGCTCCCATGGCAACTGAACTTCTCGGCTGCTCTGATTGGCTAATAAATGGGGGGTTGGTTGGTTGCTTGGTTGTCTGATCGCTCGGTCGGTCGAAACTTTCTTATTATCCTTCACATTGACAGTGCTTGGATGGTTCGCGAGTTCCCCCGTTCGTCTCAGGAAGTCGCTCGTCTGCGAAAGCGGAATAATAGGAGATCGCGGTCTTGATGGAGCGGACAAAGACGGAATATTAGGCGGTATCATCGTGGCCAGGATTTGAGCCTCCCGGAGCCTTTCCTCCGCCAACTCTGATTGTGCGACTTTCGAAACTTCGAAAGAGCTCCACAGCTGGGTATGGTCTCGCCGGCGGTCCCTCGTGGAGTGAATCCTCATGTATCGGTCGTCACCGTGTTGCGACTGGTCGGCGAAAATTCCCCTTCCCGGGAGGGAATGCAAAATCTCCTCAGAACGAGGTTTGAGATGAATAAGTCGTTCGTCGATGCGTTGTAGATTACGGGGGGAGGGGAGTCATCTTGAGCTGCTCCGAGAGTCATCATGGAATCCTATATGACATAACTGAGTCGTGATGATCGCGCGATCTTTTTGGTGGAGTCTCGGAGACCCTGAATCACTCCTGAGTATTTTAAACGATTTGTGAATGATCATCCTCCCTCTTTTCCCATTCGGAGTCCGTCCGAGTGAGGGAGTAATCGAAATTCCGCCGAGCTTAAATCGAAGCCAGATGGATCGCCCGGGTGTTCTACGCCGCGGACAGCGCTGAATCTGCCGCCGCTCGCGTAATCCCATATCATCGGTGAAGTCTCACCTGGGCCTCCCACGATCCAAAGCCGGATCCTCGACGATAGTGTAGTTGCCGAAATATCCCGAGTATCGCGCTGTAAAATCATTAGGATATCGCTCGTTCCCTCGCTTGGCACTACACGGTCTATTGATTACCCAAAGGATTTCCTCCGGAGCGACTCCGCTAGATCCGGAACAGAGAGACTTAGGCTCCTTCCACGCTCAGCTTCGTTTTCGGCGTTGGAGGAACACGGCCCGTGTAAGCGCGTATATGGTTTTCCTCCAAAGCCCTATCTCTCTACCGGAAAGGATTTACTTGAAAGTTCAAGAATCATTCCGGCAGCGTTGTTTGACTGATGAACTAAATGAATCATAACCTTCTGCCCTCCGTCTCGCACGATGGAGCACTGTTTTCCGAGCGCCTCGACTGCGGAACGGGGCCTCATTGTACCGTTCTGAAGTCGGAATAAAAAGAAAAAAAGGTTCCGCAAACAACCTGTCTACCACGTCAGCTTGAGGAACGATGATGGACGTTTCCCTTTTTGTTCCGACTCCGCACTCCCTGTCGGCCGTTTGTGCACTTTGAGCTTTCCATGCGGAAGGTTTTCGGAGGTCGCTCCAGCGAGGATTTATACTTCTCTCGGAATCCTCGCGCTCAACTTCGTCCTCTCGGACCTTCTTCTTCATTTCGCGGTTTCACGTCACGGAGAAGCGCGCGTGTCTTCACTCCGATCTCGAAGTCTTCGTTGCTCCCCATCGACCCACACTCTGAGAGCCGTCTTTTTCAGAACAGACTTTCTCTCGGTCGGTCTTCGTTTTCCGTTCGGCTCTCGATTTTCCTATCCCGCCATTCTACTCGTCGGACACTCTCGCTTCCCGTGCCCGTCTGCCTCATTCGGTTGGGTCTTTTCCGTGTCCCATCTCTTCGACAACTTTCGGAGACGACGGGCGAGAGCGAAGCTGTCAAAGGATTGCCGCCAGACAGTGAGAAAGAGCGAGGGAGGAATAAGGCCGGCAGCGACCCGGGAAACTAACGGTCGAATTAAAGGAGTTCCAAATGAAGCAGCAGAAGGAAAAAGCGTTGGACCCCTTTTGCTGTCTTTCCTCGTTCCCGCCTCCCGATGAGCACTCGTTCGATCGAGTCGGGAACGAGTAGAAAAGCGGGAACGAGCCGACGTGTTCGAGTGTCAAGCGCTTGAGCGTCTCGAGAGAAGTTCTCCTGGAGGTTCTCCTTCGGGAAAAGTGACGCGGAGGACGAAGAAAAAGCGTAAAGGTTTTGTCTTCCGCCCGAGCCGACTTACCTGACCGATAATGATGTATTATATCTCTCTCTCTGAGTTCTTCCCCGCAATTCCGGATTCATGTCATGATTGCTGGTCATTACTCGCGGCGGCGCTGAATCCGTAAAGTCCGGACAAATCAAAGGAAAACTCGACGAACGGTGATTCCCCTCCGTCATGCTCTCCGCAAGGTTCACCTTGCTGCTTGCGACTCACCTCGGCGTTCGATCTATGTACATGTCGTCTCGTATCTATTTTCAGACTTCTTCCCCTGGTTCTTCTCGTTGTATTTCCGCTATTCCTATCTGCGATTCACCCACAGCCTCATTCCAGTGTGTTCCTTTCCCTCCTTCCTCGGCCTCCAAGTGGTATCCGAAGCATGCACCTTCTCCGTTTGCTATCGGCTTACCCGTCAGCAACTGAGATCAGTAATCAAATTGACCAAGAACCTGATTCGATCCCCTTACGTACGCATGAGTATCGCTGGGGATCCTGAACGATCTGGGGCTTCTCATGTCGATACGTCCGCAATCTCAATCTTCGAACGGAGACATCCTTTGGACGCGAACTGACGGCAGATCATACACGACGAGGCTCCCAGAATTCATACCCGTCGATCTTGCCGGGAGACAGAGCGCGCAACCCTTAGGAGTACCATGACGCAACGAGGTTCACCAGTCTCTCTTTTCTGTCATTGCAGGTGTCATGGCGAAACCGACGCTAACGACGACGGCGTCGGGTGCACAGGATGCTTCCCCGCCTGAGGAGCCGATTCTCGGCACACGCAGCAAAGGTCCGCCGCATATCGCATTACCGTGCCGTTTAATGTCATCGAGCGGTTTTCGAGTCAATGCGTCTTCGAGTCAGCTTCAACCGGCCCAGTACGCCCTGAGCAATTCCTCGATCTGGGTCCATCATCCCGTGTCAGGTATGAGAGAATTAGAGAGGAGAAACGAATCTGACGGCGCCGTAATTGGGTTTATTCTAATTCCGACCGCAACGTCCCGACGCAGCGGCAGTGGGAAAAACTCCGCAGAATCCTGACATGCACGTTCCACGTTCAGCTTGGACGAACCCTTGTCGAACAAGCCGAAAGTTCGTTCCGTTTCCTCTGAATATTTCATTCTAGCTTTTTCCCTCATAGAGTGAGCCGCCCGCGTCCGAATCCCCTCGGGAATCAAACGATGCGTGGTGTTCACCTTACTAGTCGAACGTTGGAGTTCCACCATCCGTCACCGAAAACGGCCCCTTGCAGCATTCTTACTGTTGTTCCGTATGGATTCCTCGCGAAGTAGGAGCCCCTTTCGCGAGATCCCGGGTAATGGGGGATATTTCGCCTATATTTCGTATCCTAGCCGAGTCTGAATCTTGCTTGCCACGGAACGAATGCTGCTGTCGGAATCAATCGCCTATCGGGCACTACCTGAGCCCTTGAAGTTCGAGGAAAGGAGCAAGCGGAGAAAAATCGGCCGCAGCCTATCGGACAGACTCCATCTTAACGAGATTTACGCGATCAAAATATTATCGAATCAGCCCGAGTGCCAGAGCTAGCGCGGGCGAGCGCTTGCGGAACTTTTATGTCTGTTATTGAAAGCTGGGCTGACGTAAGCTCCTCCGACGCAGAGTCGTTGATTGTTCGCCAGCGAGCAGTTTCCAAAGGAAATCAATACAAGCCGTTGCTGCTTCCTTATAGGTGACTGGACGGAACTGCGTTCGACGTTAATTCCGGTGTTCGATCCCTCGTGGAGTGTCAAGTGTGTTCTGGACGACGACGAGACCAACGGACGAGAAACCGTCGTTATCGCCAACAGGACGGCGGCCCTCGCATATCATCGGGCTTCTGCCAAGTGAGTTAAGACAAGACGTACAGAAAATTCACGGCTTCAGAGTTATTAGTTTGTGGGCGATCGCCCCGCCTATAGTGAGCGNGCCTTGCTCAACCATCCATTCCATTGAATTATTCATGGATCTCCGGAAAGTTTCACTTGCACTTGTCGAGCGAGCCAGACGAGCCGTGTACGTGCTCCTCTACGGCTCGAACACGGGTCTTATCCTGCCATGACATGAACACACGAAATTCCGCAAATGGATGAGAGCGAACGATCCGTGGTGACGAGAACATTGTTCCAATTGGGGGAATACATCGCCTGGTCCTCTCGTGGGAGAGAGAGCACGGTTACATTCCTGTTCCGCCTACGGATTGCTGACAAATCACTCCCCGTCCATACGATACGAGTCAATGACCAATGGCAGCAGTCCCGATCGATGGCGCCATCTGACATAGAACCTCCCACGGATAGAGGTCGACGCTCGAGGGGAACTCGCGTAAAATCGAGAAACTACGTATGCGGTTTTCATTCCTGAGATTCGAGACAAAAAACTTCCCCCGGAGACGATTGTGGTGCCTCGCTACGCTTCAACGGGATCGTTCAGCGCCGGAGACACGTCAAGCTTCCCTGGAGGAATGTAATTACTCCCTTCGATGGTGACTACGCACGTTCTAAACACGTCGAAAACTCTTGCGGGAACGTTGAGCGCGGGAGGGTTACAGAGTTATTCGTGCGGAACTTTCAAACTCTGGGGTGCTCTATGAGGCGTTCCACGCGTGTGCGAGACTCTTGACTGCGCGAACTGTCGAGTCTGTCATCTGACGTTTTGATGAGCGATGGTTTTTTTTCTGCTCTTCAAAATCTCATCTCACTCGACTAAGCCCCTGGGTAGATCAGGCGTGAACATTCGCGAACGACTCGACCGATGACTACCTAAGACGGAAACCCTCCGACTGAAACACACATGGATATGAATGTAGTCGTGGAAGTCGTAGGTTCGTGTTACGAATCCGGCGGCTTGAATGTTAGTCGGAACGTGGCGCCATTCCTTTCGTCATGTTCACTTACCGCGTTGGGCTCCTGGGTCCCTTGAGAGCCAGGGCACGTCGGCCCTCGATAAATCGCTCCGCTTTCTCTCCGTGGCCTGGAGTAGCAAGCCATCCATCGGAGCCAGCGGCTCGCCGGCAGCAGCAGCAGCATAAGTAGCATAAAAACGAGCTGAGTACGCTGTCGATAATCTGACTCGGGACATGGATTTATTCCTAGACTTACCGATTGCAATTAGCGGTTTTTATGTCGCTCGCTCTCTGAGTCTGAGCGTAGCAAGGAAGATGATCAAACTTGCGTGACACATAAAGCCAATAGAGAACTCTCTTGACTCGAGGACCGCCACAAATTCCCTCCAAGTTTTTCGTTCGCCTTGCAGTGGCCTGTTCAGATAGGCTGTCCGAAGAGCAAGCCCCTCTCGATGGACGTCCTTAGACGTCCGTGATAAGCAGCGACCGAGACGAACTTCGCATTGAATATTTCTTCGGCCTTTATCAAAATCATTCTCTCAGAAAGCTGAAATCTAATTTTCGGTCACTTAACTCCATCCGTGTATATGTTCTACGGGTACGACGACGGCGCAGTTTCCCGCTCTCTCTCCGCAGCCAGCAATCGGCGTCACGCAGAAAGCTCTCCTCGAATCGATGCGCCGGGCTCGGGTGAAGTTGGCGATTCTAGATACTGCGGAACTCAAGTCGTCTCTTATCTCACCAGATGGATTGACCTGAGCACTCCCGAAACGATACGCGACGAAGCGAAAGTGGTTTGGTGTCAACAGGGTGTCATCCACGTATATTCGACGAATAGTGGTCAGTTGCTGACCTCCGACCCTCTCGGCGATCAGGTGAGTTCATTTTCGATGGGGGCGATCATTTTCGAGTTTCGAGGAAACGAGGAAGTTCTTCATTCCGCGTATTTTTATTCACAGATGAACACGTCTCATGTACCCTCGTTGCCGCCAACATTTACCACTGGAGACCACACGAAAATGATCTACTGGTATCTCTCAGCTAGCAAACACATATACGTCATGCTCGAGCGACCCGTAAACGGTACGATTCGTGTTCTACCTCACCCCTCCTCGTGGTTTGCTGTTCCCAAATTACCCCGGAAGATTCCGAATCAGGAATTCGACGTTCCATTGATTGATATTGAAGACTGATTTAGGGCGAGATGATCCTCAAGGAGTTTGACAGAGAGAATTTTGATCAGGTTCGACGACGTGCAATTGCTCAGTGGTCGCGCGTGCCTCGACCTACTCGGAGTTCGGCAGCTGGACACTTTTAGACAAGTGGGAGTATTCAGATATCGAAGGCGGATCCCACCCCAGTCCTCACAGCGGGGAGGTGAGTTTTGAACCGATCGGAATCAGAGCAACATCTTGGACCTTCATCCGATCGGATCCTTCTTATTCCCACCGAACTCGAGCTCTCTCGATTTCTCCGGACTCCAGACTTCCCTCGAGGATGTAGCGCCCGCAATTGTTTCGCATTTATTCAGACATCGGAATCGGAGGCTGCTCGAATACGGAAAGGGACAGCTTCTAGATAATATTTCTCGCCCAGGCACCCGTTACTTGGACCGATGGAAGCAACATGCTGTGGATGTGGAGGCCTCGAACCGCACCGAAAGTCTCTGCCGACGGGCATTTGCTGTGGTCCTATAATATATTGGGGAGAAGCTGGCAGAGACGCAAGGTTCAAAGCTTCGGTGGAGAAGGTTGGTTTCCGATGTGATTGGGCGCATATAAATTTATGTATCATCCACTCACTCAAATACCCCCTTAACGACTCATATCGTTCCCTCAGCAGGAGCCCCGCGATTACCGCTGCTCGGCTGGGCTACATCATCTCAGAGCTGCATAATTTTCGCTCCGGCAACCTGCCGCGAACCCTTCACTTTGACGAAACCTGTGTGCATCGAGGTATGCATGAATTCGAAAGTGGAGCGTGGGTGGCCGTGGGAGTGAGAGGAAGCCTGTCGATAGAGAAGGGTCCTGCGCTCAGCGAGTCCATCGCCATATGCGATTTTTCCAGGGCAGCGAGCACAAACAGAAACATCCCCGTCGCGAACGTTTGATAGCATATCATTCTGAGGATTATATGGAGAAGCAGACACCGCGCAGAGATTTTCGCTCTTGATCCTTCCCCGCCCCCAGGCAGTAGCAAGCGATTTGAAATGTCTTGTTCCTATTCCTCGGCTAACCGAGAGAGGTCTATCGAATGCGCCCGACAGACCGATGGAGCAATTGTACAATCTATCATTAGAGACGAATGAATGAATCGATCGCTGCATCTGATGATTGCTGCCGACCAGCCCCGCTGCACGGAATTCTGATCCGGTAGAATGTCAGAGCTGAGCGGAGGAATTTTAACCGTGGAAATTTCCCTTTGAGGTGTCCCCGGCCACGAATCGATCCGCGTTGAGGAAAAACGCCACTCAGTCGAAGTCGGCTAAAAATTCCTCTAAAAATCGTGTGACCAGGAAACCAGGATCGAAGGTTGTCCTGTTCTCAACTGTGAAGCCTCGCCAATCCTTAGGTTCGTTCCGGAACGTAAAAATGTCGACGAAATCGATTGCTCCAACTGAGCGCGAAAGTGATGATCTCGGAGCTGGCGGATGCCGTTGCATGCGAGCCTTCAACGTTTCTGCTTCGAGGCTTAGGTTCTCAGAAAGATAAAACCAAGTTGTCCCTTTCCAGATGCTGCTCCCACGATCCCAATAACGACCTCAGCGTCGACGTCGACCATTGCGACAGTGAATACGTCGTCGAATCCTTCCGAAGACGTCACCACGCCTATTTCCGTCACGACGGAAGATATCGCCGATGAAGAGATGGACGGCGACGAGCTAGACCTCGAGCTCGGCTCTCCGTGGCACGACTCGGAGTCTGGTGAGCAGAGTGAATGTTGAGAATATATAAACGAAAGTTTCGCCCTGAATCTCGCGATTCGGCATCAGAGCGCAGCCCTCGGCTCATTCGGTTCATTCACAATTCCAGGTATCTTCGATTCTGTGATCTTTTGCGCTACTTCCGCCGTAGCTCTTTGCCTCGTTTCGGCCATTTGGTGCGTTCGGCATTGTGCACCGTTTCCGAAAGAGGCGTTGCTGCCGCTGCGGGATCCACCCTCGGTCCGATACACAGCGATTCCTGATCACACGATCGCCTGATTTTGTTTGGAGGGAGCAGATCCCTGGGACGAAGAGGCTCTTTCGCCGATGGACAGGTGCCATGCGCACTTCAACTTCACAAATGTCCCGCCCGTGCTCCCTCCACAAGACTCAATTCTAGACACGGCTCGTCTCCTCCAGCGAGATGGCGATTAAGCTCCTCGGGGTTGCGAGCTACGCATTGTGTTATATGTCGATTACTACCCTGCATCCTGAGTCGAATGCAGGAAATCAATTGTAAATCTTTATGACCCCATCAGTCAGCTGAGCTCATCAACTGGCAATTGTTTCGTCGCTCATTACGTACAGGTACTGCACTGAGTGAAATTAAATCGAGCTCATTGGGCTTAGGTGTCCCTGCCCGGAGCTCTTAGGATTCCATGGTAGTTGAGCTGTGTACATACATAATAAAATATATGAACGACGGTAGGGACGTTGGGATCATTGTCGACCCGAATTCCACTTCGATCTTCTATTTTGGATTGGAACGGCATTCTTGGTTACCCGAAGACCCAGACTGACAGCTGATACCGATCGTTCCGGAGAGGCGGGTTCCTTGTTGTTTGAAATTGGTAATTGTCGTCTCGTATGAGGATGATGCAAGATACTGTGTTGAGAGATTTCTTGTACATATTCTGAGCGTTTTAAGCAGCAAGATCGCGCGATGTATCGAGGTTTGTTAAGGCCGTTCTGGGGAAACTTCGGAATGGATTATTCATTTTGGCGCACATTCAAATCTCTGCCAGGGAATGAAGAGTTTTCCGTCTTATGTACGCAACCTCTGATAATGCATCGAGGACCCGAAAAAGTTGAAGTGTTGGGAATGTCATCCATGACATCAGTTGAGCGCGCACGAACAGGCGCGACTCGCAGTTTGAACTTTCGACCCACGGCAGTAGGCGGAAGCTGCAGGTTTCAATCGTCCTTGGGCATATTCTAGCGGAAGGGATATCGGAGTGGGACCCGTCGTCTGTATTAAGTATTGATCCCTGGATTTTTTATTTCTATGAGATGTACTGAAGACAATTCCAAAGCGAATGTGTGATTTCATCGCTAAGCTGACATCGGACTCAATCATCAATGGGAGTCGGCTCGCGTCTGTCACAGGAATAACGTGTGACCGGGAGCGGGAGCAGATTTGCGTCATTACCTCGCTGCAAATACTTAGATACTCACATCATTAATTCAAGTGGAATAAATACGATGTCTTTGATCAAATGGCTTCTGACTAGCGTCCGTGTTTTTCGGGAACAGCGGTCAGACGATCGAAATTATTTCATCCTCCCCCCACTATTTCCAGAGCAGCTGATCGATGCATTGGAAGAGAATATAGTTGACGGGAACGATTCTTCACTGCCTGTCTCGCTCTTGAGCTCCGCTCACTACATGGTATCTATTGCCTGACGAAGGTATTCCATTTTCGGCTCCGGACAGGATCAAATCTTCGGGGAAGGGTACACCCACTTGAATCGCACGGCGACTGAGGTCTGGCCAGCGAGGGTGAACCTCGAGGAGGTATTCCACGAGTGAAATCACACCGCCACCCTTCCTCCCGGGGTCATTTTGCCACGCGGCATATCCTGGGAAAATCTCCGCGACTCCAAGCCTCTCTCCGGGGCAACATCCCGACCCAGCCGACGGAATGAATATTCCTTCCATTCGGTATTCTGAGATCTCCTTGCTTGCATCAGACAGTACGCTCGGTTACTGACGATCTCAAGCCTTAACCGAAGTGTTTTCCGAGAATCCGATCGGAATAATCTCTCACCGATTACCGAGATCACTTCGATGGGAGCTCGCATTAGGACTCTTGGACAAACGCTTCCGTCACAATGAGCTCGCAAAGCTCCCGACAGCCATGTTTTCTAGTCCGCAGACGTCATCCGGAAGGGCACGAGTCCGGCCCCCGAATCTAAATCCCATCACCTCTTCCGAAATTGTGCGTGAGTAAGACACACAGAACAGTAAGGGAAGCGCCCTCCTAGCTTTGGCCAGAGCCAACCAGAGCTCACAAGATGTACCCCGGAATCGACAAAACCTGTTCCAGGCGTGGCATCTACGAGGAGACGATGGAACACGTCATCTTCGAATGCAACGACATCTACCACACGGGAGAAGAACTCCCGTGCCGTCTCGGACTCCACGAAGACGCAAACAATGCAACCGAAGGACAAAAAGAATCCTGGAGGACTGGGACAAACAACGATCTGCCGAATTTCGCGCCTGATATGAAGGGCTGATTGACTGTGTATATACAAACAAACGGATATACACCTCAATCTGGATCACAATAAACCATTAAATATTAACTAAGCGCTCGTCAGACTGTGTCTGAGGGATGAGAAGAGAGAGTGATAAAAATCGACGCGTAACCTTTCATAGCTTTTATTACCCCATTGATCGCTCGGAAAACCAACTCGAGTTCATTTGGTCCACAACATGACCATTGGACACACGACCGTGAACTATACAGAGTTACAATCACTGAAATGTATCCGACACCGTATCGCTACCAGATAGAATGTGAGTCCTCACTTCTCATCCAAGGTAGCGCCTGTTGCGCGAACCTGAGTGATAAATGTTAATTCCTTACTTGGAACTTTCTCCCCTGGGACCTCAGATTATGGATTTTCTTCCCTTATGACGCTAAAACCTATTCCATCAGGATTTCGTATAATTACTTTCATTCGATCGAAGCACGACACCTCATCATGGATCCCTAACTACGATGCATACGAATATAAGTAGTATGAATGTTTCGCTCAAATGTCGAACTGCACGATCGGAACTAGCAAATCGGTCGACGCGGGCAGCGTACTAATTGGACACGGAGTTTTACGGTGGCATCCGTCGAATCTGGTGAAAACGACAAGAACTGGTTCTTACATATCGAGCTTGTTCCGATTAGGAAAAAGAACACTCCGACGCTCGCGGAGATCTCATCGATTGTCGAGAGCAGTAGAGCGGCTCGGAAAAAGGTCTCACCATCCGAACCCCAGCGAAAGCTCCCAATATGCAGCTGTTTCCTCGAACTAAATAATTTCCATCGCGCTTCTGCGGGTCACGTCCGGGACCGGGACTAATCGAAAATCCGCTGCCGAAGACCTCGTGAACTCGGGTACGGATAATCATCATATTCCCGGGTTCATTCACAGTATGAACTCCATGCGATGAATGGGCTCGTCGAAATTGCCGTACTCCGCAGAAGTCGAACGCACTTAGAGGTCCGGCGGACCAAGCCGAATCGAACTCCTCCGTCATTATCAGCCGGAGAAGTGAGTTCCGTGCTGAAAATTCGCCTAAAAGTGCGAGGCCGAATCGCGACGTTCAAGTCAGCGTTCATTTCGCGAATTCACTCCATCTAATTATCCATCATCTCAGAGAATGCGATCGACGGGAGCAAGCGGACTTCGCGAGCTCCTTGTGCTTCACGTATCACCTCAAGAAAGCGAGCGTCCTTTTCACATGTCACCAGCTAGAGAGATATTTATTCACAAAAATAAAGTTACCCTTTTTGTCTTTTTTCCTCGTTTCTGTTGTAAACCCCTATGAGCTACATAATTATTTCGTTTATAATCTGATTCATTCTCTGTTGCAGCGACCACTGTTTCTGCTGATTCCATTCTGGATCCGTTTTTTATCTTCAGCTGTTTACAGGATTCCTTCGGCGGACAACAAGACGGAGAGCACCGCTTCGATGAAACCCCTGTTGCGCCAGAACCGCTCGCTCGACTTATGATGATATACTATCGTCCTCTACAGTATGTTATGTTGTGATTCGGATAGTGGATAGTTTTTCTCAACGCTGTTTGTTGTTACCGGGTAGGAGACCCGTGGGCGTTATCGAGATCCCTGCTCTGCTCAACTGGGCGGCGGCCATGGGGTTATTGGCGAACGCTTGGGCCAACTGCAATGCCGCCGCCTGTTGCTGCAGAGTTACTGCACTCAACGCTTGCTGGGCCTGAGCCGCCTGCTGCTGGGCGACCGCTTGCGGAGTCGGCGTTGGAACCGGCGGCGCGGGAGGAGGCGCAGCCACTGGTGTGCTCGTCACAGATGGGGGCACGTTGCCACCGGCCAGACGTGAGAGAATCCCCATCTCGTTCATCTGCAGCCTCTGAGCAACAGGCGGAATACGTGCCAGAGTGTTCGGCAGACGGCTCACGTCGCTCTTCATGTCGCTCAACAGTTCCTCGAGCTGGTTGAGCACCTTGTGAAGAACCGCGTTGGCCGGCTTGTTGCCGGCAACCGATTCTTTCGAGAGGTGTTGATGCGACTCAGCGAGGCATTCGAGCTCGGCGAACCTCGCGTTCAGAGCCATGACCGGATGAGCGGGATCCTGAGTCAGGTTGAGATAGGCGGCCCGTCGGAGTTGTTCCTCAATGACGAGAGCCTGTTCAAGGAGTTTGAATCGACGGGCGAGGAACTTGTTTTTGTAGTCGAGGAAATTCCCTTTTCCCTGTTCACTCTTGAACGGTTCGTTGATGATGGCGAACGCGAGATCGTTCTGGATGTCCTGCCAGCGTCCGTAACCGTGCTTGACGATTCCGGCCAGTAGCCAGTAATCGTGACGACGGTGCCAGATCTCGAACTCTTTGCCGGGCACGGCAGCTTTCTCCTCGTTCTGCCACAGCGTATGCAGCTCGGTGAATCCTCCGTCCGCGACGTTGAACATGAATTTCCGCTTTGAGATCGATTCCGACGGCAGGCCGAGTTTGACGATCTTCTCCTCTATTTCCTGATTCTCCTGGATATTGTTTTGAGGTTCGTTCTCTTTCTTGTCGGATTTGTCTACTTTGCCGTTGTCGGTAGGTTCGACCTTTGGTTTGACGTCGTCCCCGTCTTCGGATTTCTTCTCATCGGAATCCTTTCGGTCCTCGCCATTCGCGTCGCTGGCTTCCTTATCACTAGCTTCCTTTTCACCGTCCTCCTTCATTTCCTCGTCTTCTTTCTTTAGGTCACCATCTGTGTCACGGGACAAAGAGGTACAATTTAGTTCAAAAGACTCAATGGACCGATGTAGACACCGGATATCTTCTGATCACTCGGTCACGTTTGCATTCACAGTTGGCAGTCGCCTCGGGAAGGGAAGAAATAAGACTCACTTGATTCGCTCCGGTTCTCCCCTTCAGCTTCGAATTCTGCCTTCTTATCCGTCAGCTCTCTTGCCCTAGACTCGGAGTCGGCTCCTTCACCTTCTTTCCGTTTAGGTTTGTTGAGGCCCAATTCTTCCGAAGTCATGCTTGCCACTCCATTGATGTGCTCAAACTCTTGCACCTGCGCGTTTAGAGATCGCGTTATTCAAAGGTCTCGACCGAACGTAAGCATCGATTACTGGCTCTTCGAATATATCCCCGAGACCAACCTTCTTGCGGATGAGCGACATGACGCCGATCCTGGTGAGCACATGTTGGCGGCTGAGACCTTCTCGAGGGACTCCATCGGCAAATGTTTCTGAGTTGTCTGCCCCCGGTTCACAAAGGTGTCGCATAAACAGAGACACGTAAGCCTTGAAGTTCTTCTCGGATTTACCCCGAAGATCTCGAACAAGCCACTGAGAGTTGAATGCGTCCTGAGGCGGCATCCCGTAACGCATGATAGCGTTCAGGAAGGCACGACGTTGGCGGGCGTTGAAACCCAGAACCTGAAACGACGAATTTCCGTTAGCGCCGATTCACGATAGAGGAACCCATCCATCTCGGAAAATCAGAAACTTCCCGAAGTGTAACATTCCGCCTTTAGGTGATTTCTCATGCCTCGAAGGAATCACCCCATTATGAAATGCATTGTTTTCCGTGTGCTTTCGTTCCTCGGAACGAACAGAGCGGGTCTTCTGCCTCTGGTCGTGCGGAGAAGCACACTCCTCCGTCGTTTCCCGAACTGAATCTCCCAATTAACGAATCACCGCCATATCTCAGGACGTTGACACATTCTCGTGTCGACATCCATCGATCAATCAATCAATCAATCGGCGTCCATCGAATACCAGCGAATAAAATGATCGAACACGACGTACCTCGATATTTCCGTTGACCTTGGCAAGCAGCGGAGGAAGCGGTCGATCCTTCTCGCTCTTGCGATTTCTGCGAATTTTGTCCATGTTGCCACCGTCTTTATCGTCGAAATCGTCATCATCGCCGTCAGACGGCATGCTGTAGTCCGAGTTGTAGTCAGATAAGTTATCGTTCCAGTTATCGTCGAGTTGACGACCTCTGGATGAACCTCCCTGTTCGGTGTCGTTATAGTTGACCTGGCGTCGGACACGCTTGCCCTTGCCGAGCTGTCGGGAAAGATCTTCCTGTTGTTGTTCGTAGTGGTGCCTCAACAATTTCTCCCAGTAGGCGGGATCGGCACTTTCGATTTCCTCCTTGATAATCTCAGTCTCGGGCTCTTCTTCGGCGGCGTCCTTCTTCACGTAGGCGGCCACCTTGAACGAGTCGAGGTATTCGTTGGCGGCCATCTCCTTCTCTTCGATGCCTTCCTTGGTTCGATCCAGGAGCGCACCGATGGCCCGGTCGTCGTAGTGGATGGCGTTGTCGTCGCCCTCTTCGTCCTTGAAGAGTTCCTCTGTTCCGAAACGGAGGATGTCGTCGAGTTCCTGTTTCGACATGGCCGCGTTTCCCTGACGACCCATACCGGGCCGTACTACAAGATGCGTGAGCATCATTTTTTTCTTTGCGACCTGCGTGACCCGTTCCTCGACCGACGCTCTCGTTACAAATCTATAGATCATGACCTTGTTTGTCTGACCTAGACGATGGGCTCGTGAGAACGCCTGGATGTCGTTGTGAGGATTCCAGTCCGAGTCGTAAATGATGACGGTGTCGGCCGTGGCCAAGTTGATTCCTAGACCTCCCGCACGAGTCGACAGCAGGAAGCAGAACTGTTCGGCGTCGGGCTTATTGAAGCGATCGATGGCTTCCTGACGCATTGTTCCCGTGATTCCTCCGTCGATACGTTCATATTTGTATCCTTCGCCCTCGAGGAAGTCCTCGAGCAAGTCGAGCATTTTCGTCATCTGCGAGAATATCAACACTCGATGACCTTGCTCTTTGAGGAGTCGCATCATTTTCTGCATGACGATCATTTTCCCGCAGGACTTCACGAGGCTGTTCACCGTGAAGGCGCCGTTAGCCAGACGTTCGGCTTCGGCTTGCGCCGCAGGGAACAGGAACGGGTGGTTGCAGCACTTTTTCAAGTCCATCATGATGTTGAGCAGCGACACCGATTGGCCGCCGCCCTTTATCGACAGGGCGTCGTAGTTGCGGGTGAGGATCCATTTGTAGTATTTCTTCTGAATGGGACTGAGCTCCACGCGGACGATGAATTCGCTCTTGGAGGGCATACCCGTTAGGACGTCAGCTTTTAAACGTCTCAGTAGATGGCATCCTAACAGGTCATGAAGTTTCTTCACCTGCTCCTCTTTAGCAATGTCCGCGAACTCGTTCAGAAAACCTTGCAGGTCGTTGAAATTCGCCGGCGAGAGGAAGTTCATCAGATGGAACAGCTCCTCGAGATTGTTCTGCAGCGGCGTTCCGGTGAGGAGGAGCTTGTAGCGGATGGGGTACTGGCTGAGAACTTTGAAGAACTTCGATTGGTTCGACTTGAGTCTGTGAGCTTCGTCGACGACCAGGACGTGCCAGTCGATGCTGCCCAGCAGCGCCTGGTCCATGGAGATGAGTTCGTAGGATGTCAGTAGACAGTGGAATTTGATCGGAGCGTCCTTCTTCATTTTGAACACCTTGTTTGAGCTCCGGACGGCTTTGTCTTCGAACGAGAACTCGTTCTCGCGGATCACCGCACGCGAATCTTTGTCGCCGACGTACGTGACCACGTACATTTCAGGGGCCCATAGCTCGAACTCTCGCTCCCAGTTGATTAGGGTCGAGAGCGGCACGGCGACGAGGAAAGGACCTCGCGAGAGTCCTTCTTTGTACAGTGAGTAGAGGAACGTGATGGTTTGGATCGTTTTTCCCAAACCCATTTCGTCGGCGAGGATTGTGTCTGTGCGTTGGCTCCACGAGAATCGCAACCAGTTGATACCTTCCAACTGGTACGGATGGAGTTGGTTCCCGTTCTCCACGACGTAGGGTGGCTGTCCATCGTATTTTTTCTTGGGATCGACGGACGGTTTCTCGAATGGCGGCACCGAGAAGCGTCCGAACACTTCGACTTTCTTCTTGCTCTTGCTCGGCTTGCTCCCCGGCTTCTTGTTGCACACGTTTTCGGTGTGCTCCATCAACGAGCGGAAATCCCAGTATTCCTTGACGTATTTATCCATGTCGGTGATCTCGAACTCACCACCGTTGTCTTCGACTTCCCAAGTGCACGCAGAATAGTCGAGTTCTCGCCACTTCACCAGATAGACGTTCTGACCGGCGCGGTACGTACGGTGGTTGATGATACGGGTGATCTCTAGCCATTCGGGCTTGATTCCGTACTTGTAGTATTTCTCCTCCAGTTCTGCGTAGTGTTTGTCTCGTTTGGCGAGGCTGGACTTGTGGTTGGGCAGATCTTCGGCTGGCGGGGGTTCGTCCATGTCGTTCTTGCGGAAATAGTTCCTCATCAACGACGGGTGGAAAACTTCGAGCTGCAGCTCGCTCACCCACGAGCAATGCCAATAGGACATGTCATGCCATTTGATGAAGAAGATGCGGTACTTCACGGGCTCGCGTTTACTAGTCTCGGCATCTTTCTTCGTTTCGGCTTCGGATTTGTCCTCGCCGTCTCCGCCGGCTTCGGCGGCGGCGGCGGGCTTCTCTTCGTCGTCTTCGTCCTCGTCTTCAGCCTCGTCTTCGTGTTTCCATTCGGTCCATTTCCATGCGAGTATCCGCTGAACGCGGCCCTTCAGCTGCTCGCAAGCGCATCGGGGGCAGGTCCATTTGCCGCTGGGCGGGCGGTTCAGCGGCGGGAATACGCACTCGAAGTGATAGGAACCGGGACACTGATCACAATGGAGGAGATCACCACCTTCTTTACAGGTGCGACAGTATTCCATGTGCTCATCGCCATCCTTGGTCTTGCTGCCGCCTTTCGAACGGGGTCCGGCTGCCTCCTGAGAGTCGTGAGCTGCGCCTTCGGCCGAGATCCCTTCGCCTTCGCAATGGGGACAGCTCCAACGACCCTCTGGAGGCTCCTCGAGCTCCGGTTCTAGGCACACGAGATGGTAGGCGCGCACACAGGTATCACAAAGAATTACTTCGCCTCCCTGTTGGCAAACTTCGCAGTAGTCCTGATGGTCGGTATCGTAGCCGTCCTCGTTGTCGGACGATGCTTTCTTACCGCCGGACTTCTTGGGTTTCGTCGGCGGGGGCGCCGGCTTGCCCTTCGGTGGGGCGCTGCTCTTGCGCGACGCCCGCTTGGGAGCGGCGGCGGCCGCTTCCTCGAGAGCTGCTTCGAAATTGGCATCGCTGTCGTCGTCCTCAGGAGCATCGACCTCCTCGTCGGAGGACTGATTCTTTCGACGGCCCGACACCCGTTTGCCACCGATTTTGATCTTAAGCGACGGGACCTTTTCCTTCTTCGAACTGCCGGATCCGTTTCCACCGCTCTTCGAGGAATTAGCGACATTGCTGCTGCTCGCGTGGCCGCTTGCGCTGCTGCGACCTCGCTTCGTAGGTTCGTCTTTGTGCTGCTTGTCGTCTTTGTGCTGATCCTGTTCCAGCAGCTCGGGGTTCGGATGATTCTTGGCGAAGTCCGCCCATTTGGCAGTCATCAGGGCGATGATCTTGGCCATGGCCGCTTTCGGGTTGGCTTTCTGGATCATGGGACGAATCTTCATGGAGTAGACCTGGAGAGAGATTCAGACACGTTCAGAAAGGAGATCGGAGAATTTCGCTTCCGGCTCGGCACCGGATCGTGATCCGGGATCGGACAATCGTCACAGGATGGGTATATGACATCGAAATTATATGTACGACGATCCTCGATCACTGCAGTCGCAGCCGCGCGAACCTTGTACGAGGTCAGCTCCTGGAAGTCTTCGTCGGTGTATTCCGTGAGGACATCGGTCATTTGATACTCCTCTAGAATTTCGGCAACAGTCTTGACGTTTTGAGCCTCGCTGTCATCGGCTGCCGCCGAAGCTGCTGCCGCGGCTGATTCCCCTCGACGTTTGCTGAAAAATCGGAAGCTCCGGCTTATGATCGAGCAGAAGACTGAGAAATAGCTCGGATCGTCTCTTGTAGCCAGTCACAGGTGGATTCCCAGAACATTTTCTCATCCCCGTCGTTCGGGTTTCCGCAGAATGAGTGTCGTGAAATGATCGGAAGACTCCCTATGCATTGGAACTCACCTAGGTTTAGCTGTGTACTCCTCTTCGCTTTGCTGGGCATCGCTGTCAGGATTATTTTCTTCGTCCTCACTGTTGGTAGTCGCTCGACTTTTGCGCTTTTTCTTCTTCGATTTTTTGTCCTTGGTGGCGGCCTTCCGTTTCTTAGCCTTGCGCGTCCCGCGTTTGACGCTGGATTCATCTTCCTCCTGATTTTCATCATAATCTACATCCTGTCCGGCTTCCTCGGCTGCCTGTTCCTCGTCGGAGCCTGAGAGAAAAGAAGAAAAATTCAACTCTCATTATCCGTTCGACTTGAATATCCAGCATCGATGAATTAGAGACCGCAGATGCGGCTGAGCAGCAGCGTAGCTCATTCTCTTGCTAGGGAATGTTCAGATAACAGAAACGAAATACATTCGTTTCATCCAAATGACCTCGGACAACTCGTGACGTCAAGCGGTCACAGAGGTGGACAACCAGGCCGCATAGCACGACCAGAGTTTTTCCTCCGAGACAAGACTGTCAGACGATACGGATCAGATGGGATACTCTAAATGACCGATCCCAGATCCGGTCCCAAACCCACTTTTCGGCTCTTCGTGTCCCAACTCATGGACTTTCTCGCGCAACGCTGCATTGACCGAATGCCTTGCTGCGAGAAAGTTCTCTCATCAGCTATGTTTCGGCGAATTCATTGTAATGAACGATCTCGAGGCGTTTCGTCTGTTTTCCGTGCCGTCAGCGCTCATATCGAACAGAGTCCCGAGACGCGGAATCGTTAACCGGCGTTTTCCATTGGTTGAGATAGAAAGAGGTTCCTACAGACTGGAACCCCCTCAGGACGCCTGCTCATTGAACACCGAGCCATGTCAGCTCCCGAGTTCCGTCGCCGTAATAGCTCCCTCACACAGCAGAGAGCAGGATATTTCTCCCGCTTGAAACTTCGGACTACCGTCCGAAGACTATCCTTTCAGATGGCGAAAGTCGAACTAAGATTCATGTTGCTTGACCGGCTTGGTTCCAATCTTGCCAAACTCACTCACACACAAAGCACTCACAACAGTCTAGCAACTGCCTGAATACCTGGTCGTTCACCTCGTGGCGGCCACACGGTAGCGTCCCGTGAAGTGTTCGACGCGGGACGAACTTCACCCACTCTGCGCAAATCGATTCGACAACAAGAAGATACCGGCGTCCGCCAATGGATTCCGAGGAATTAGATTGACGCCGCTCAATCTTCAAACATCTGCATAATAACATTCTACAATGTCCCGCTGCAGGAAGTCTTCCCGAGTCGGAATCCGAGAGCATATCGCCTAATCGCCCCTGACACCGCATCCATTTACCGGACATCTCTGACTGACTGAGTGAAAGTATCCCACTCGAACACCGAACGGCACGTCATACGACTGAAAATTTACCATAATTCTGCGTCCGTCTCCGGCTGCCGTCCATCTTCCCGAGACACCAGTATTGCCGAGGATTCGCTGATGATGGGACGACGATTTTGGGAATGAATGTCGGATCGGAAAAAAACAACTGTCGGCGACCTGTTCCCGATAGTGGTCCCGACGGCGGCACTCGGAACAAGCCGCTGGGCTTTTAGAACTGCTCGAACGAAGCAAAGTCGGACGATGCAGTTGTCAAGTGATAAATGTCAAACGAAGCTCTAGCCGACAACCGCAGCATTAAGAGCAGTACAACAAGCCGCACACAACGCCGAAGAGAAGCCATGTTGGAAACTGCTGCTGTCTGCACTGGAGGAGCGCCAGCCAGAGCCAACCCTTAAAATTCAGCGACACACACGGACACACACCACACACACACACCATACGCACACACACACACAACTGAATATGAGCTGCGGAACAACAGACGATTTCTACAGTCTTCGTGGATGATGATGGAACCTCCCCCCCAGACCGATATCATCGGTTTTGCCCGATTCGGCAACTCCGACGACCGGCGAGAGCCCTGGAAAAGCTCTCGAGCGTCCGGAACAGCGGGTTCTGGCTCAACCTATCGATACCATGGCGAATCTCAAGCGAATTGACAGCGAACCGGTCGGAAAGATTTCCGGAGACCGCGATCGCGGCCGCATCCGAGAACCAAACAACGAACCTTATCACGGATCTCGGAAGCATGAAATCTTCAGCTATATCGGGAACATACTTCCCTGAGTACCCCTCACCCCCTCCCCACTCTAGAGGCACGCGCTAGGCCTAACGGAGTCAACCGGCGAACGGATACCGCCACATGAGTTCTTTTCGCACTGTCGGTGAGACAGGCCAATTGGATCAGAGTCGGGGAACGCCATCGACGAAGCGGCTCCGCTGGTTGAAATTCCTCGCAGGGAATCCGGAGAAGCTTCGGTAGAGACGAGTTCCGTGAGCGGCACAGTGTACCCCCTCTATCAATGCTCTGCATGATCGGACTCGCTCCGGAATCGCTAACTATGTATCCGGGTTATGGAAGGCTTCGGCACGCAGGGGCTCTCCGACTCAGAGAGCCCGACATCCATTGACATAACTAAAGCGACTCGCCGGAGGCCGAAGCGGACCGCCGGCCGGCGAGCTTTCTGAAGAGCCAAGCCACCGACACCGGACGGACGCAGAAAAAAAACGAAGACAAGTCACATCACTCTGGAGCACTTCCGTTCGGACACTTCGGTTTTCCCCCATCCAGTACACTCGAAGGCTACTTACCGGTGAAGTTCTCCTCATCGACATCACCCATGGTGTCAAATGTCGAACGTAATGTTTTCAGCAGCGAAAACACACAGTACGAAGCCGGAGCCAGCCAGCAGACCGACCGACAGCAGCGAACGAACTTGCTGCTGCTACTACCGCCGCCGCCGCTGATGCAGACACTCCTCACTCACGCTCTCTGTGTTGTGGGTTCTTTAGCTTCTTGTAGGCTGCCTTGCTCGCTCGCTCGCTCGCCTTGGCTAGCTCGAGAGTGATTCGTTCAGGACGAGCTCTCGACTGACTGAGCGCTCACCGGCTATCCTCTCGTCGTTCAGCTCCCGTGAGAAGAAGCCGCCGTCACCGCCGCTGGTCCTACTCTCTCTCTACCTCTCCCGTTCGATCACCCTCCTCGGACGCACCGCCGCCGCCGCTGCGACTTGCATGCCGCTCAGCCGCGGGGAGACACGGGAGTCTGAACCGATACGCAAGCTCGGTGAACTTTTGAACGCCTAGAGCTCGGGACGACGAACGATTTCGGGTAGAATCCCACATACAGGAATTTCGTTAGGGGATAGCGCGGGTTGATATTCAACAGGATTAGAGTCTGTCGCCGAGAGAGTGTGAAGACCATGATATCGATGATCTTTGCCGAAATCCCATTCGGACTTGGGCGGTCTCCTTCATCTTTCCAGTGTCTCCACCGGAACTTATCTTTGCCAGAGCCGGGGCTCCGACTCCCGAGATTCCCCTAGAACTGCCTGATCTGATGCTCACAACTCATTTGGAGCTGCCATCTAATTTTCCATCGTGAACCGCGGATCAGCCTCCAAAAAGAGCCTGAGGTTGGCTGCTCAGTCAGATCAGAACGTTCGTGGAAGTTCTCTAAGAAAACCGAGTAATGGTAAAGCGCAGCGGCGAGCTCCCTCCGAGGACTCGAGGCACGACTTGAGACTCTCAGGAAGACGGTCTGCATACCCTTGAGGAGGATTTCCGGGGAATCGGTTTGCGGGAACCGTCGACTCACAGAGAGATGCGGAAAACGGCACAATGGAGCGCCCAACATGATGGAATTTTCCGAAGCGTCCTCTTGCCAGGAGGCCGCAGAGGCACTTAGGACGAAATCTCATCGTGGCAAACCCCCCCGAAGGCGAGCGTGATCTCGGCTGCTCGACGGATTGATTGTAATCAAGATCGCTGTCTCACAGAAATCTTGCGCATCCGCCTGAATATCGACTTCCGAAGTGCCGCATGGAGCAGAGTGGCAACATCTTCGGATATTACACTCCACATCTGCGTATCTCGCAGTTCGGGCTGGGAAGAGTTTTTACTCGGAAATTCTGCCAAAATCTTCGCCTCGGAGATTCCATCCTCCAGGAGCTCGTTGCGATCCTGATCGCTGAACACGCGAGTAGTGTATTTCAATGAGGGATTATATTTTTCTCTCAGCAAATCGGCTTCGCGTTACGACTACCGTTGGGTCCCGCATGACAAATGGCTGACATATCAGAGGTTTTCACTTCTCACGGGCGACGGAAAATCAGAACCATTGTCCACCACAGGGAGACGAGGATGCGCTCGACAAATAGTTAGGGAGGAAATAATTTCATGAAAACCGCTTTTTCCGACGAGCAAGAACCAGAGCGTGCTCAGAAAATGAGGTAGGTATACTCAATTATCTATGGTTCTCCAGGAATAAGTCACCCGAAATGTCATGTTCCGCTCGGAGAACGATCCGCGTTACAAACCATTTCGCTGTATCGTGTACGTCATCAGGGAATTGACTGTAATCACGGCTGTGTTCCAATGATGCTCCGAATTGAATTCCAGCCCCCTCATCATGCCCGGATCTCAGCTGAGAATCAGGCTCGGAGAGATATACCCAATTCGCGGAAAGAACGAAGCACTCAATGAGAAACTCATTCATGAAGAGAGGGGGATTCATTTTGGGGCGACTAGCACCAATAGTTGTGCCTCGTGAGATTAGCGGTCTTGGATCCGAATTCCGATGGGTTCTTGGCGCTAATGCTTGCTTATGCGAGACCCGCGCCGAGTTACTACACACCATCATTCACTCGTACTCTCCGATCGCGGACCATCGAGACAGGGCGTTCTGGGGCGCTAAATTCCGGCGTTCATCCGCCATCGATTCGGCACCCACAAACTTGAAATTGTTTAGAATTTTCTCTCAGCGCCCATAAGCAGAATGACCGATTGAGTGCCCTTCGTGATCCTGTCAGTGTCGCAGGAGAGCGATACCCAGACGCGCGGGATGATTTCCCGTGACACTTCAAATCGAACAATTCAGACATTACGCCTTACTCTTGTTGTCATGAACCTATAGGGCGACGTCGGAGTCTCAACCCGGGAGTGAAGATCCACCGAGTCGAACTCAATAAAACTCATGAACTCCCGCTAACTGTCGATCTCAGACCTCCTGCTATGATTCGGCAGCTCGCGGCTCATGATCCACTTGAAATCCCCGGCACAACCTTTCCAATATTTCTCTCATCCGGGAGGGCTAGCTATCCGCGATCATCCCTGATCTCCTGCCTCTGACCATGTTCGAAAGGGGACGAGCTCTCTAGGGACCATAAGTCTCCCGTAAAATCTCCTTGAAGGTGACATTCATCGACGGCCCCGGCTTTGGATTCAGATGGCCTCCGATTATTACTTTGCGAATTCCCTATGGGAAGGTCGGATGGAGCTGCTCCGGTATGTTGGAAATATCTCAGGCTGCACCGACATCGTAGGCCTCCATACAGGGGCGACTCCCGTGAGCGTCCCTGTTCTACACATTCGATCTCTCTCCGACGAGAAAATATCTCCGATAGATATCGAATCTCGGGACTCATTTCTCAATCGTCTCGAACATCTCGTAAAAGTAATTCTAGTCACTCAAAGGAGATGATCAACGGTCCTGAGAGAGAACAGCTCGACTCATCGTTCGAGTGCCAAGTCTACAGGGAAGAACCCTCCGAAAGAATGTCCGGTGCAGACAGAATAATCGAACTGCTGGTCTCGATTGACGCGCTCTTCGATGGAGTGGGCTGGCGTCCGAGACGAGGCGCGAGAATCCCTTGGAAGGTTTCCATCTTCGGATTCGAGGCGGATTTCCGAGAGTTCATCGATTGGAGGAGAGGGAGCGTGTGGGAATCAGAGGAAGTCGGCCTCCGGCACGTACCTTCCGTGAAGCATCTCCCATCAATGGAGCATCTTCTCTACGTTGGACTCTTGCTCCACGTCGCGACCGACGAGAGTCGCGCTAGGTTCTCGCAAAGATCGAGAAGTTGACAACACAAAGCTTCCGGGACTCACAACGTGAGTTCGGCTCGCAGCTGCACCGATCGAGTGACGAGCTGCCTGTGTTCCCATTCGAAGGTGTACAGGTCAAATGCGATGCTCCCCATTCATGGATAAATGACTTTTCGCTCGTCGTCTCAATAATCGCGAAGTCTCGTGGAGCTTCACGCCGCTGTCCAATCATATGCCGTCCGCCGTTGGGGGGCGAGCATTGTGGCCTTACAGATAAACACGCATTGGCACCGCGAAGGTGACTGCCGGCTATTGGCCGGCTAGGACAGTTGACGACCTCAAATGAATAATCGGAATCATTTGTGTCCCGAAGCCGCCATGAATACTCGAAGAATCATCCTCAACTCATCTGCCTTACTCGCGCGACTGGCCCTTACGTGGATACCGATCGAAAGCGATGACGTGTGCTAGTACTTACCCATTTGCAGCTTAATGCGCTTGCTTGGTCTGCCCATTTTCCGCTAGATTCTTCCGGTAGCATAGGAACAAACTTCTCAGAGATCACAGTGAAATGGCTCGGAGCTATCAGCTGTTATTTGCGGCAATGTTTCGCCTCCACTTTCACATGGAAGTGTGTTGATGACACGTGCCCCTCCCTCGGAATGCATGTATGATGTCATCATAGGTACAAAGATATGTGATCATTCGATCATTAATCCCGCACAAGGCCATCTCTTAAGCAAAAACTGTGTGTGCTCATCGCACACATTGGCCACCTCTTTCGCATCCGATTATGGACGCTACTCTAGTCGATTTTCGAAAAGAAGGCAAGTCCGACCGTGCTCTTATTCTTCGTCGGCATTGGCATCAGAAGGACTCCCTGGACCTCAAAGAAGACCGGGAAGAGGATTCGAACTTGATCGAGCTCCCTGATTACATCAGCAAAATCTATTCTCGGGAACCCTGGCGTCAGCCAGCCTCGCCTCTCGGATTTCTCGCCGACCAACATTCGCGGAGATCGAACTCGGAAGCTGTTCCGTTTGTTTCTAACCTCGGTTGGGAGAGGTAACTCCCACGCAAGAGGCATTGTACGTCAAAATGTAACCCCAGATCGTGTGATATCCCCGCCCACTTCCCCTCGATAATTCCACCCCGGCTCCTCGCTAACGCCGGTATGGGGGAAAACCTCTAAAATGGAAATTCGTCGGCGGGATCGCGCCAACTTTCCATTCTGGATCCATTTCGATCGATTGAATCAACGGGAGAGCACTATGCTACGGAGAATGCTCCCCCGGTCGTTGACCCATCCCGGGGAGACGCTTGAATGCGATTTCGAGATATTGTCCATCGCGACCGAGTCGCAGATCACGAGTAGCCCTCCTTCCGGGGGCGATGACTTCGTAGGTCCAGGTTGTACCGCCTCATCGAGTGAACGTTCCAGGCAGTCGGTCACACCATGGAGAAGGGCACCCTCTTCATTCGTGTATTTTTTAGAAGAAGAACTTCCAGGGAATTTCTATCGAGCTTCTGATCATCAGATGGGCCGATGATCGGCCGTCAACGTCGATCGAGTCTCCCGGTAAGCCTGGCGGTGACTCTGATGACGGAAATCGCCACGGGAACTCCGATTCTAAGGACCCAGCTCCCTGGTGCCCGGGATCTCGAGGCGGGGGTCTGGATAAGCTTAGCCACGGCCGAACGCCGAGGGGTCCTTCTCGAGAGGGATATCAGATTCTGCATGGAATTCTGTTAAAAGCGGTGATCGTCGCCAAGTCGTATGGAAGATGATTATTCGCGGCGCGACGATTCACGACCCAGGTCTCGCATGAACACACTCGGATGGTTTATTGACCCTCCCTGGCTATTTCTAAATCTCAGTATAAATCAGATGACCCCGATGCAGGGGCGGTGTCTCTAGCAGGTCGATCCATGTGATATTCTTCTTCGATCCCTCTTCCGTTCCTTGTCCCCTAGTAGCACTTTAGTCCTTGAGATCACCCTCGGTGTCTTCGCAGGATGACTTCGGCCTCTGGCGGGCTGTCACATTCCAATATCCCACGTATTCCAAAGTTTCCTAAGCGTTGCCCTACACTGACCGGAAGTCCCCCGACCCAGTGGAAGGCGGTTCCATGCAATACTCTCCGTCGGCGGAATTAACCAATCGCCGAGATGATTCTGGCGGTGAATCTGTAAGCGGAACCAAGTGAGCCGGGGGTGCGGTCCGAGGAGTTGGACTCCACGAGAAACCTCCCACAATTTGAATTCCGGCGCCTTCGAAGACTGTTATTGTTTGACCGGGAGAGCAGAAGGAAACGCGGAGCTTCCCCACCATCGGTAAGAGAAACTGCCGCCGCCGACGACGGAGCAGTACTGGAGGTCGGCTCGAGTTCTCCGAGTTCGGCACCGCATTGCTCTCTTCGCTCACAGCCCGCTACGGCCCAGAACGTGAGAAAAATCGATTCGGCTTGACAGGAAAGTGGGTTTCGCTCGCGGACGAAGTGTCACTAAACGTACCGATCGACCGAGATAACTTTTTTGAGCCTGGAATCCGAAGTCACTACAGGTACGCTCGATGTCAATCTGCTGACAGCTCTGCGCGAAACCGCGGAGAAGTGAGGCACCCGGACCCTCACTCTACATTGTTCGTCTCTATCGAGATCGCTAACGGCTACCGTGGGAAGCTTGATTCGCTGGGAAGCACTCATTGTACGCGCCATAATTCGCTCTCGTACCTGTCATCGTCGGAAGTTGTCTTCCCGATAGGTAGAACATCTGACCTCACAGAGGCTTTCATCCCCGTAGGACTCGAGCCTCCTCCTTATATCGCCGGCTCAATAGTTCGAGGACGCAGGGAATCGACATCAGAATGAAATCCGGCGACGAAGCCGCTATCACCGCACCGCACACAAGACCTATTGTCATCCGCAGGAGCGGTGAAGTCGATGACGAAGTGGAATGCTCCAAGTGCCACATGTATTTCGGCCTCCGGGTGACGATAGAAGCCCATGAGAAACGACATGCGAACCACTCCGATGATCAGCTCTATAGATTCCAGCATCCCAAGGACTATACAGTCGACAGGAAAATTATTGAGACGAAGGTCGATGGATTCAGAAAGCAGAAAGGTCTCGAACTGGCGCTCAAAGAAGAGAAAGTCGATTCGGCTCTTCCTTCGAGCATTGCCTGCGAGGATGCGGTGGGATTAGGCCAACAAACAGATCCTGTTGTTGCGGATCAGGAACCGCTCACAAGAACGACGATCGAAGGAACGAGTACAAGCCTCTAGCGTCTTTATTTCCAAGCTCTGGGAATATAATGCGAGGGTTTTGATGAATCACTGCGTTTGTTCTCGGAATCGCAAAGTCTCGGTAATCTCTACAACACCGCTCAGTCATATTTTGTGTCAGAACATTCACAGATGTGTACGTCGGGTCGCACATATAAAATCAAATGTGAAACTTGTACACACCTACCTATTGGTTTGTTGGGACAGTTCACGACCTCGATTCGTGAATCAGCATCTGTTATCCTTCGATCTCGCTGTCTATTTTCGTAATAAATATCTACAAAAGCATTCGGAAATCTGGGATAGTTCTTTCTTCATGAGAGCAAGTCACGCGCATGGATACCGATCGGAGGGTCCGAATCGAAGCACTCACCTCCTCAAGTCCTGCTCGATGCATCAGACCGTTCCCTGTCAGATCCCGCCCAAGACGTCAGAACGAACTCCTCGCGAATCTCAGTCAGCGGAATCACATGAAGCGACCAGCCGTTGCCTCCCGCGCGATATCGTCCTCAAGATATGAGATTCTCGAGAGAGCTGAAACATGAGTCTCGAATTTGAGCTGGGGCTTGAGCCGCTCCCGGAAAAATAGGATGATCTTAATCATGCTCGTACTTGCCGGCGGGGTCCGCCTGAGAAAGCGGAGGTAGACCTCCCCTGAACGGACTGTGTCTTCTTCAATAACGCCTCTTCTTGATGACGACCCGATACTCTCTCCGAATCTTTTCCGGCACTCACCGAGTCGAAATTTCCGAAATCAGAGCTCATCGATCGGCTCCATCATCTCCACCGCTAGAGTTCAATTTCGCGTTCTCGGCTCCCTCGCCGGACCTACATATAACGCTTGCCGGTCCCGGCGCACGCAGCAGTCGACGTAAATAATTTTTTTCGCTTCATCTATCCATACCGACGCCAAACAGCTGTCAGGTGTTCCCCAACACGTTCGACGTCCCCCTGCATTCGATGTCAATAGAGCTACTCTTCGTGCAATGGAGCCTGCCGGGTCGAGCAGAGTCAGCGATGCTATGGAAGCGGTATGCGAAACGAGGAGCGTCGCTCTGAAGGAATATCTCCTCGAACAGGGTACGCGTTTTCCCTCCGCGAGATCTCGAGGCGGTCGAAAGAACATTCTGAAGAAACGATATCGACCAAAGAGTCACGATTATCGGTTCCATGGTTGACATTACAGCGCGATTGGCAGCGCGGAAGCATCCGGTGCTGGAACCGCAAATGTCATGGTATGTGCGGAGACAGCACCTCAGGTCGAAAATAACGGCTCTGATAGAATCTGTTGTCGAGTCCGTCAGCATTGGCCGTTTACCGTCGCTGGAGATAACTTTCGACTCTTGGGATTCGGTGAACGTCGAAGTAAGGCTCGTACAGCTCGCAAGGAATCCCTCCCTTCAATCCTCGATGGAAGCGATCGACCTCCGGGAAATCGCCCCCCATTCGAATACGCGGTCGTGACATCCATCGTTCTTTCCAGACTGGAGTCCTCCGATCGAAAGACAGCTTTTCGAGATGCAGTGACCTAGGGACCGTGAATAAAGTGGAGCGTTTCGCCCGTTTGATGGTAGTGCTAAAGATCGTTTACAGCTTACTCACACGCAACGAAATATCCACGGTAAATTCACGACTCTTCATGGCTTCTCTACAGCGGAGGGACTTTTGGAGTTATTCGTCAGAGTTCCCTCGCAACCGATATCGTCCGTAGGTGCGACAGATTTTTTACGATAACGTGAAGCTCTTCGAGAATCAAATGAACGTCAGCCTGGTCCTCCACGACATCGCGAAGCTCCTCGATTGCTCCCGCAGGGATTTGAACGTCGTATCAACCGCCAAGGTGGATATCTCTCGATTCCGATGCCATTGCATTAGCTAGGATTCTTTCTTCGAGCCGAACTACCCCCAGGGACTCGTGTGCGGGAATCTGCGCTGGAAACTCGAGGATTGCAAAGAATGGATTGATTGCCGCTCGGTTCCAGTTCTGATACCAAACGACTTCAGAGCAGTTGAACAGGTCGCGTGAAACCCATTACTGAACGAATGATCAACGAGAAGATCTTCGCTCTGAGATAAGATATGGTGGAATTGCAGGTGGAGACGAGCGCGAATGTGGTTCTGATAGTGGAGAAAGATGCCATTTTTCAGAAACTCCTCGATCAAGACGCTTTGACGTTCTTCCGCAACCTAAATATCGATCTTCTCCTGGTCACGGGCAAGGGTAAGTGCTCCGAAAGGACTTCTGAATCTCAAACTCTCGAAGACCTCATATTTTCCATCCTGCTCTTTTCCGCGAAACGTCCCTCGGAGATCCTGAGACGGAATTCTATCGAAGGTGTCCCCGATCTGAATACCCGGCAACTGATCCACATACTTGCCCATCTCGCCATTCCGCTTGCGAAGTGAGTCAGCTCACGGGCAGCCTCTGTTTGGAGGTACCAGGAGTTCCCAATTGCTGCGCAATCGCCGTTCCGATCGAAAATTCGCTTCCCTGTCCTTTCAGATTCTTTGTTTTGACCGATGCGGATGCTTACGGAATAGAAATCGCAGGCATATACAGCTTCGGTAGTCTCGTGCAAGCTTATGCGGAGAACTATGGTGTCCCCCAAATCAGGTGGATCGGACTCCTGCCGTCCGAAATCGAATCGTACGAATTCTGATAATTATTGACTTGGCTCGAGCTGATATGTCATGCCGAGAGTCATCCTCTTCGATTTTCAGTTTCAACATGCGCCCGGAGTCGCGAATCGTTTCCTCGACGATGCATCAAAAGCGTTTGCAAAACTTATTGGTGCGACCATGGATGAAGCTCCGCCGACAGTGGTATCAAGAGGTTTGTTGCTGATCGAGGCCTCCTTCAAGTCTCCTCCCGATATTTCGAGAAACCGTGCTGAAGAGTAACACTCGGATCTTCTCGCATTCAGGTACTGAAACTATTATCTCTACGATGTAAGGCAGAGATCCAAGCATTGGATCAATTCGGTCACTCATTCCTACTGAGAACCTACCTAAGTGATAAACTCCGAGGGAAGGAGGGAGCCGAACTTTGATTCGGGTTGTTCGCTCCATCATCTCCAAGGACAGCACCTACAGCTATCTGAACCATAAGTGCACGAATGTCTTGTTTTAACGCGGATCCCATGGGCTTTTCATCTTTTTCGACTTTTGCGGCTGAGACCGGGCCGACGTCGCTGCGTTCATAACCAAAGAATATTGTTGATTGTGGGTGACGGGTAAGCCAGCGATGGTGAGGGTTGCCCGGAGTGATAGCCCCGAATAGGCGGACTCTTATATCAATGAATTTAAAACCGTAGCAATATGGTTGGGAAAATATAAATTATTCGGTTCTTTTGTCGAACGAATACCTGCCGCGATCCATACGTAAACTCACACTACATGGTATGTCTTATGCAGTCGTACTCAAGGTGATTTCCAACGAAGCCCAGAGTCCCATCGACGATCCTACGGGGCTCCATACTCAGATTTCTGTGGGCCTCGGAGGTTCCAGAACTCGATCGAGGTTTCCATAGTTCTTGCTCCAGATGTTCCTATTGTTGTTCCACCGGAAGGAAAATGCAGGAATTCAGAAGGAAGTTTGGTCTTTTTTTCCTGCTGGTCCGAATAAGTCTCGTTCACTACAAAGGAACCATGATACGCATCTCGAAAACCACGACGGAACCTCTCTCGAAAAGAGCAGCTCAGGACGCGTGGTCGTTTCGGAAGTCCTTAATTTATTGTCATCGATTGCATTTTCCTATCAATGCGGAGGAGCTCCTCATTTCCATAAGGGCTCGAGATCTCCGCTATGAGGTTCTGGATCTCCAAGATTCCACAGAACCTGACAGCCTCAGACATTCTCCAGGCACTCAGAGCACATCGAAAGCTTTCTCGTGAAGCATAATCGTCTATCCACGAGTCTCTCACAACATTCCACATCCTGATCGGAGACAGCATACCAGCGTACAGTCTGAGAGCTTTCGCGCATTTGAGTGATGAGACGACCACGACATGTCAGAACTCTGACTCGTTGGCGACTGCGACATCACTGAAGCTCGGCGGATTTCTGAAGTGTCTGAGTGAACCGCGTGGCGATTGCTACAGAAGTATCCAGGAATCGCTCGACGCAATTCGTGAGACATGTCTCCGTTCGGTCGTCGAGTCTGGTCGACGGCTTATCCATGCATTTGTCCCAACACATGTCAGTTAGCGAATGGATCTGAAATTTCAATATTGGCAATTCAGTCGGACCCTGATCAAATCTCAGTGCGAGGGAGCTTATATAGAAATCGAACCGGACAATCTCCTGAGAGCGCACGTGTTGAAACCGCGCGGCTCACCGGTCATGGTGGGGCTGACTGAGCCCAGAACTCTCCACGCGACTCACCCTCGCTTGCAATTGTGCTTTCTGTTGCTCGACGCGCAATCTCTCCTCGAGTTCTCTGTCACCACCCTCCTGAAGATCACCGACGGGCATTTCGGGAAAATCAGAAACTCGAATGTGTAGCAAATCTGAAGCTGAATTTTTCTAAGGGAGGTCGTCGTCGGCTCTCCGGGTCTGATGATAACAGCGGTCACCGTGTTTACGACAAGAGGAAAAAGTACCACACAAGTGAGGAATTCCCGAGAAGAGTACCACGCGGCGCGCCGCTTCAGGGGATCTGCCTGCTGCCTCCTCCAAAAGTGGGAAAAAATGTTCTTCCTAGTCGTAAATCTTCAAGATCGAGCGGAATCGTGAGTTCCAGTTCTTCGCGGACCCGAAAGAGATACGTGAGAGCATCGAAAGCGAGCGGCACTCGTGGCGCCCCTGCCGCCATGTTGTTTTCGATTATAACGAAATTGGTGGCCGCTGAGGAGCTTGTTGTTTGTCTGCTGCTGCTAACCACCGACATAACCGACGGGTAGCGTTTTGATTGCGCCCTTAGACTCGCTGGCTAGCGAAGTGAGATTCACCGGGATAAGAACCTCCTGTCAGGATTTCGGATCCCGACGACTCTCGGTATGGCCGTATCGGTCAGCGGTCCCGCTGTCGAGGGCGTTCAAGCCCCAGTGAAGAAGCAGCGAATCCGCCAGATCGTTCTCAACCTGGAAAACTGCATCCTCACAGAAGACAAGCTCAATAATACACCTTCGATGCAGGATGGCCTCGATCGGGAGGTCGAGACCGACTTGCGTTTTATCGGCTGCGAATTCATCCAAACTGCTGGTATTTTATTGAAGCTACCCCAAGTTGCGATGGCTACGGGACAGGTTCTGTACCAGCGATTCTACTACAGCAAGAGCTTTGTTGGGCACAATTTCGAGGTGAGTAAGCTGATTCCTCTTCACGTGCTTGACGTTTCGAGCTGTGTGTGACTTGATCGTTTTCGATACGTTCGGCTGCCTTCGCCCGAATTCAGGCAGTGCGGCAACCTTCCTCCCGTTTATTGCGGGATGTCCCCGAAACAGGAAGCCGTTTCCGAATCGAGCTGTCGATTTAGAGATTTTCGGGTAATCGAGCCTTGCTCCCGGCTCTTATCGAACCGTTTCACGCCGCTCTCCGATTTCGTTTCTGGGGTGTCCTCGACAAAAACAGACGTCGATCACTCCGTGTGAATTTAGTCATCGTGATTCACCAGCCAATTGAGGAACGACAGCGGGTGGGGAAACAGCTGGATAAATTCCTTGAGCGATGGCATTGAGACGGGAAAAGACACCCGCCCTCACACTACTGGGGACTACGCTGTATCTTGACCTCATATTACGTTACAGATCGTGGCGATGGCCTGCGTGGTCTTGGCTTCGAAAATAGAAGAAGCTCCAAGACGTGTACGTGACGTGCTCAACGTGTTTCATCACATGGAGCAACTGAGACGGAAGAAAACTCCTGAACCTCTTATACTGGACCAGCATTACATGACATTGAAGAATCAGGTCATTAAAGCAGAGAGACGAGTACTCAAAGAGCTCGGATTCTGCGTTCATGTGAAACACCCGCACAAAGTGAGTTCTCCGAGGACGCCGTGTATGAGGTTCATAAGATACTGCTCATCATCATAATCGGAAGCGATTCCGAGCTCCGGATGAACTGTATTTCATGGCAGACGTAACATTATTCCACAGATGATCGTTACCTTACTCCAAACAATTCTCCTGTCGGAGAACAATGACCGTCTTGTACAAATAGCTTGGTAAGTATCCCGATTCTACTCGAATTATGAGCTGGTTTTGCCCCGGGTGTGCAGACGACGACGTCGCCTATCTCTCTGATCGGAAATGTTCCGAGCTTTGAGTCGAGGATTTCTCTGAGGTCGAAGAGCGAAAAACTCGCATGATAGAGCGACCATGTGGAACCAGATTCTCCTTGGACGTTCAGAGAATGACCTTTAATCTCTTCCCAGCAAAGGATTGCGCGGAGATTCGGCCGCTCCATAGTCTGCTGGAAACTAATCATCTGAGGTCCGTCTTAGTGGTGGTGCCTTCGGAATGGAGCTGGTTTGGACGTCGAGGTTGGGCTCGTGGGCAGTTGGTGAATGGCCTTCGACGCAGGCGATATCAGCCAGCTGCCACAGCCCTTCAGAGTCCTTTGAAACCGCCGAGGAGAACGAGCTGTGGCTCGAAGACTCGCCACGCCAATCGGTTCGAGTAAGTTGATAACCGGATCTGCACTAGGTCTCTCGCCAGCCACCAACGAAGTCCCCCGTCGACCCATCCATCGACTATCACTCCCATCAACGCAACGTCGTCGGAGCAACAGCCACAGAACATTCCCGAACCGCGGACAGCTCACTCACGCAACAACCGCGACCAAAGTCGTGGGATTACCATACGAGATCTCGACGACTCGAATCGTGTGATTCGCAGCTTATCTGTCGATGCTAGGCAATGAGCTCTATGTGACCAGTAAGCTCGCCCGGCTCATCCATAGCGAAATGACAAAGTAGAGTTCCTTCATCTGAATCGTCGCCATTGTCTGAGATAGGATGTCGCGCGACCGGATTCTCCTTCATCGAAGTTTGTCTCTTTCTAGCTCCAAAACCTCTGCCCCGAAATATTTTAGTGGTACTCCGCCGATACAATCGTTCGGAAGCACGGCGAGTGATTGTACGAACAGTCACTTTCAATGCCTTCCGGCTCATTCGTTGCGACCACCGCGGGATCAGATGATTCTTCATTCTTCGATACAGTACGATTCTTGAACCATTGTCCAGGGGTTTCCCCGCGGAATCAAGTGCCGTTCGTCTAGCCCGCGGAAATATTTGAGGCAAACATTCACCGAATGGCGCCATTTTCATCCATGGAGGTGGAAGTAAAGTGTCGTCCGAAAACATCCCCCTAGGAATTAGGTGCCTCGACAGAGATGACCGCTCCTCGAATATCCCCGAAGTCTGTCTTCATGAGTTCCAATCGAATTGAATTTGCACCAAATTCGACTTCGTAGTTTAGTTTCAGAAAAATTACGAAAGTTCTCATTGATTGATAGACTGCTCGATGGATGATGTACTGAAGACTTTAACGCTGTGTCAACGTCCCCCCTTGCTGGTTCGTGTGCCAGGTCATTCTATGCCATTTGATATGCGGGAGGGCTGGTGCGTGGAATGACTCCTAGATATCTAGTCTCCACATGGCATGCCTCAGATCCGTAATGATTAGGATCGCTCGGGGAAATTTCTGATAGGAAGAGATGAGGATCGATTGGGAAGGAGTACTTCGTTGGTGGTAGGCGGAAGCTCGGAGGCAGGATTCACTGTAAGTTGGCGTGGCGGTAAGTTCTTCGGACCGCGCATTCGCTCCCTCGAAACAGAGTGATGCACAGGCCATTTTTTCGAGCCATTGAATATTCTATGATGTAATATGCTTAGTATAATATACTAATTATACTGAGTGTATTATTGAAGCTAGGCCAGATAGACGATTTTTCTCGATGCAGCGATCAAAGCGAGAGAGAGGCCGTCGTCGTCGAATCGGCTCTGAGCGAAGACGAGCAACTGTCATCGGCAGAAGAAACGTAAGGCAAACCAAATTTTTCTTCTTCCCATTGCAGGAACTACATGAACGATAGTCTGCGATCTGATGTCTTCGTTCGGCACCCTCCGGAAACGATAGCATGCGCGTGCATTTCTCTCGCAGCGAGGATGCTGCAGATACCGCTGCCTACGAATCCGAATTGGTATGAAGTCTTCCGGATCAGCGAAGGCGAGATCGAAGACGTGGCCTTCCGGATATTCTCCCTCTACGCGAGACCAGAGGTGAGCACAGTTTTTAGGACGAAGTTTTTCGCTTCTCCCGAGATTCGTCGCATGGGGCAGGGGTTCGGGCGTCTATTGATGGCTCGCGAGTACGAAACATCCATTTGCAGGTCGACGTGGACCGTGTTGACAAAATCGTCAAGGACCTACGCGCAAAACAGCAAGAGGAAAAGAGAGTGAGTACCGGGTGGTGTCTCGGGTACGGGGAATCCCCATGAGTTAGCGCATAATGAGGAGGTGCCGACGCTCTTAAGCTCATTTCGCCTCGATTCATTTCAGCTGAAGGCTCTCGGGACGCTCGCGAAGACCGTGACCATCGCCGACGAGAAGGTCGCCGAAACCACGGTCGTCCCGTTGAACAAGATTCTCGATTCGAACACGACAGCTCTTTACGGACCGGTCAAGAAAGTCTCAGGAGTGGAAACCAAGGGGGAGAGGGACCGCTACAAAGATGAGGATCGACACCGAGATAAGGACCGATCTAGAGACCGAACGGGAGAGAAATCGAGAGAAAGGGAGAAATCCAGGGACCAGGGACGGGACAGATCGAGAGAGAGAGCCCGAGAAAGATCCCAAGACAGATCCAAAGACTACCGACGACGTAGCTCGAGTAGCGAAGACCGATCGTCCCGCAAGAAACGCAAGAGGAGATCTCGAGACCGATCCAGAAGCGTGAGTTTGGACCGCCGACGCAAACACCGTCACCGCAGATCGCGTAGCCGCCCCCGAAACACTTCCCGCGTTTATTGATAACGAATTTGTTGACTGCCCTGACGAATAAATGTACATACAAAGGAAGCGATGAAGCGCATGAGAGAATAAAATATGTAAGTAATGAGTAACGGCGTAAGAATCAAATTCCTACCAACGGCTCAAGCGAGGAGGAGGGGGGGGGGAAGTGAGGAATTGAAGATGCCAAGAGTTCGGGTGGAAAATTCACGTTCTTCTCTTTGAATCTCAAGAGGTTGGGGTCGAGCGGCGCCGCGGAACCGAGTGCTGGTTAGTGTCAGAACAGGAGCTGAGGCGGAGAATTATGCTGCGCCACATGTCATGGCCGCCTGCCGCTTCGGCGCCGTCAGCCGTGCGGCGGAATCGGCCAGAATCCGGTGCCACCGAGGACGCGAAAAATAATTTATTCTCGTCGACTCGCCCCCTCTCTATGGTGGGGTCGCACAACTTTCTCTTTGAGATATATATTTCCATCAACTGATATGCTATGACTATCGGGCGATCTTCCAGTGTCCGCAGACTTCAGGATGGGGTAAGAGACACAAGTCGTGCCAGACTGAGGTCTCGGCACACATCTTTCGGGTATTTTTCCGCTTTGTTCATGACGTCTTTCCGTGCGCCGAGTTTCAGCAGCAGCTCAACCATCGGACGGTGCCCCTGCGGAAAGAAGACTCCGGGTAGCTGCAGTGCATTTCACGAATTTACTACTTTTTTCCATCGATCAAAGGCAGAACAACGTTCAGGCCGTTCGGGGAATTCCTTTCCCAGGCCCCAGCCTAAGACTGGCCAGGAATAAAGCCCTATCGAATATCAGGATTCGTTTGGGGCGGACACATATCGATTTGCACCTCACCTCTTCGCATGCGAGATGCAAAGCTGAGTCGCCTTCCTTGTCCCTCGAGTGTATGTTGCAACGAGCGGTCGTGGCGAGATATTCCACGATTTTCATATTTCCTGCGAACGCTCCGATTTTTAGAGGAATCCATGATTAAGATTCGGGCGACTCGTGGAAGAAAATCTGAGATGGATTCGAAGTGCAGACTGCTCACCTTTAGTGATCGCGCGGCTTAGAGGCGTTGCGCCGAAGTTGTCTGCTACATTCACGTCCGCTCCGTTTTCATAAAGTTTCTTGACAATATCCAAGTGATTCTTGCTTGAAGCGTAATGTATGGGAGCTTGTCCGGTGGAATTCTTATGATTCAGATTGGCTCCTAGGGATTTAATGCATGAAAATGAATCATTGTGGTAAAGCCTCAAAGCCTGCGCTTCATCCCCGAATATCCATCCTCAGGCGTGCGAACCTTTAGCAATCAGAAAATGGACAGCTTCTTCAAGACCGACTGAGCAAGCGATCATCAAGGGAGTCCAGCCGTCTCGATCTGGGTCGTCCAGAGAGCTCCCTGGGAGAGAAAGCCATTTTTGAACCATCCGGAGCTGAATGCGAATTCTTTTGGGGGTCATCGATGAGTAGATCAAGCTCATATATCGTACCATGTTCGACGAGAATATTGAAAATTTCGAGTCGTTTCCCTGATACGGCCCAATGTATCGCTGTGCGACCGACGAGATCCTTATCGTGGACAGCGTTCCGATCTTCCTGGAGGCGGCGCATGACTTCGCCCCGGTTTCCCTGTGAACGGAGGAACATATACCGATTACGACAGTCAAGTACCAGCTTTGAGAAGCTAAATCCGTCAAGGGGAGACAGGCAGCCGTTCATCCGGCAAACTCCTGTGAAGTTAGGAGTGGGATATCTCTCCGAAGAGGCAACACCGAGTGACACTTCACAACAGCTGCGGCTCCTGGCTGAGGGAGAAGCAGGCTCCCCGGGAGACGAGGGCTCACGATCAGAAGAATATGTACTTCGATATCCATGATCGCTGGGAAATGGGAGATCTCATGCTGAAAGTGAAGTTTCACTCACCTCCCACGCCTTCCTACAAAACTCGTTCTCGCTCATGATTCACCGTGTCCTCGCCCTGGTTCGTGAATTTTCCCTCGAGGTCAAAATCGAACTGTTCGAGCGACACTGAATCTGGACTGTCTCACATGCGGAGCGATCAGATTCTGAAAATCACCGGCGGGCTTGTCATCTTACAGAAAGTCCGCGAGGAGAAGCTTCGCTTCCGTCATAGAACCTTTAGGCTCATCGAGATCTATTGACCAAGAGTTCACGGAAGTTCATTCATCGATACTTCGCTACGCTACGGCTCTTGATCGTCACAGTTGGTCGTGACAGTTGATAGAAGCATCACCATTCGATTTCCCATTCGTTGGTGATAGATTCGTAATCATGCAGAAATGCAGACTTCCCGCCCTCGTCTCGACCCACTGGATATCGAAGTCCAGGAGTCTGACGGCGCATGGGCTGCGGGCCGTATATGCGGCTGCAAACTTTCCTATCTGCGGAAGGAGGGGATCTCCGTGCCGATAAACAATCGATTGGATAAGACACTTTCACATCGCTTTCATAGTTCAGAATAGTCGCCGGCGGACGTGCATTTGCCGATCCGCGCTGCGCGGAAGTGCACCACTGAACGCAAGCAGAAAGAAGCCGCATTCTTGAACGCTGGAATTGTCTACCCCAGAAGAGTCTACTCTCAATGGGAATAGCTTCACTGAAAGCTTCCGTCTCTAGAAATAGCTGATCCCCGCGATACCCCCTTATGGCGAGCTGATAGAGCGCGCGTCGAACACGTACCGGAGCCCAGGGTAGAACCGCTTTTCCAAGATAGATCTCGAGCTCAGCTTACGGATCTCTTTCTGCTCGGCAGGTCCCTTGGTCCGAATAGACGCCGCGCCGGCCGCCAATCGCGATCCCTGCGGCGGCTATATGACGGACTCCGCCCTCTCGGAGCTTGAAGAGATTCGGTATCGCTCCCTCCGTTTGTAACGAGACTCATAAGCTCGGTCCGGGTTATGTGGCAGCCCAGGTGTTCACTCCAAAATCCCCGGGGAGATTCCCGCTTACAAGACTTTTTTTTACTAACAGATTTCTGTGCCTAACTCGGCTCATGAGGTTCCAAGTTCGAGGTTCAGGAGGGGTACAACAATTCTCTTCCATGGCCAAGTCGAGCGATCCGGGTGAAAATATCAAAATTCATACTCCTAAGAACGCCTTCTCCCCCACTGCTCCAAAAAATGAAGAATTTCAGAATCTTGATACTCGAGTTCCCAATCAGTTAGCGTCTTGGGTCTACCTAGAAGTTCGTCCTCCCTCCATGGGAGGACGAACTTCCCAGAACTCAAACTTATTTGATTCCCTCTTGGTTTGATCCGGGAGCTCCGGCAGACTCCGTGGAACTTCTCTTGGAATCGCGAAGTCCAGAATTGCCCCCTTGATTCGCCCATGCAGTGCTTGCCAAGCCAGGCCCGTAAACGTCTGCGAACCTTGAAGTCCGACCGAGGATTTGAGCTGAACTTCGATCGATGGCTTCCGGGAATAGCCGCGCTTCCGTGCGAGAATATCGTCATCGCCTCCAAGACAACTCCGGAAAGAGTATCTCTAAAAAATGAGATCTTCTACACGGATACCGAATCCATGTCTTTCACGACCCATAACTTGTAGGTTGTAGATGTCCTTTTGAACATGGAGTGCCACCGATCAGAAAAGGATATCGCGACAGCCAATAGGTCAGCGCAATCACTGCCGTTCGTTTCCGGATTAGTCGAACATATGTGGTCGGAATCTCCCCGCAATATGCTCGAGTATCCGGCATGATCAGAATGGCCTCAGGAAACAAGCTGGGATCTAGCCGTGGTGACATCTTCACAAGCCTGATCAAGGGGATTCATATCCGAGGCGAGTTGACATGCCCATTCAGGTTTCCCGACCCATGCTCGTGAACCCTGACATGGATAACCTGGTCTCGGCTGCTGTCCGGAAATCGAGCCCCCGCATCGATAAGGACCATGTGCAATACCAGCACCACAGGATATCCGCGGAAGGCGGAGAAGGCGCTCCCGTATACCAGAAGGATGCGGCTTGAGCCGCGCGAGTCGCGGGAACGAAGTAGCGGGAGTAGAGCCGAGCGGAGAGGCTTCACGATCGTCTGCTCCGTAGGTAAACATCGGTAGAGAAGTTCGGGATTTCAAGTAGTGGAACGAGCGCTTGCTCAGATCGACAGAATGTTTAATTTAAAGCAAGCAGGAAGGTAATCCGGCGCAGAGGACCCGAAGCGGCGACGGCCGACCGAGTGCTACCACGGTGAGTTTTGTCGGACAGTGCTGTCGCGCGCTTACTGGATGGTGGTCAGAGCGATCAGGTGCTCCGGGAGCTCCGAAAACCTGAACACCGACGGCGGCAACGTTCCCTCCTGTCGACGAAAGGGATTGTGGGTACTTGGTTTGCGTCGATCCTCGCGCGAAATTCCTAATCGCGCCCCCAGAGTTCGTTGAGATGAAGATCGAATCCGAAGTCCGAAGTGAATTCAGTCTCTCCCAGGAGTGCTCCCGAAGATGGAAGCGCAGGCATGGTTTCTTATTTTCTGGAAGCGCGCCAACAGACGCCCCCTTAGCTGAGATCCGGCTGCAAGAACCGCTATATAATTTCGAGAGGACACACCGCTATCTTGAACACTGGCGAAATCTAGAATACCGATACTTTCAGACAGATCATCGAATTCTATTGAACTTTGGGCTGTAATTTCCGCGATCTCTGAATAACTCCCACGTTCATATGGAGCGGTATTCCCGGGCCAATTCTTTCGCGTGCTGTTTGTGACGAATCATGACTTGGTTCACCGGGATGTCGGATTTTAGGGAGAGAGTCTCCGGCTCGAGATCGAGAGTACACCTTGCCTATCGAGCTTTTGAATAAATGGATCGAAACTTGACAGCAGCGAAATTCTGAATTCGATCTCTCGGAGTTAGCCACTCTCAGCTAGCCGTCGGAGCGCACCATGAACAGATCCTGACCCGTAGACACGTTTCGATGCACACAGACGTTGAACGCTTGTTGTTGTGTTGGACGCTTGTGAACCTGCTCCGTGTAATCATTTGCATTCGAGCGCAAACACTGATGGATTTCAATTGCTCCAGTAGCTGAATAATGGACTCGTGAGCACTTCAAAAACGGGAAATTTACATTCATGCTGACCAGAACGCTCCGGAACAGAACGCTGGCACGCGAACTAAATGGAGAGCGCCGACCGTCATGCCGTCGATTTCGAGCTTTTTCGCTGTCACAAGGGTTTATCTCGCTCCCTATCCTTTTCTCAGGTCGTCCGGCCATGGCTGCTGAGGAGAACTTACTCATGCTATCTAGAAAGGTTTGTTCTGAATCGACTATTGCAGAATGAATCATTATCAGCCACGCGCGGCTTCAGCAATATCTGTGATCGCGAGTCATATTAAGAATGTATTGATGAACGCGAGTTCCTCTGATTTAGGTGATGCCGAGACGCAGCAGTACCTACAAAATGGTTCTCTTCGCCCTTTTCTTCTCGATGCTATTAGCGACTTTGATCTTCAGTCGTTTCCTACAAAGATCCCAAAGTGAGTTTCGATTCGACTTTTTTTTATCCGAGATAACGGATACTTCGGTTTAAGCCCGCTCTGATGATGATCAAGAGTCTGGAACTGCTCAGCGTGGATATGCTGATTGCTGATCTGCACGTGGCGACAATTTTCTCATCATTCGATTCCCTAAGTAGACGGACCGTCTCGGCCTTCGAAACCGTTAGTGATATCTTACCGGATCGACACACCAGCATGCAAGATTCCAGAATTCTCACCCTTCGACTTCAGCGTTGTCAACTTATACGAGAGGTCAGTTCTTCATTCTTCGATGTGAATCCAACAGAATCTCCGCCGATGTCTTTTCGGCAGCGGATCGAAAAATCGTTCGCCTTCCCACGAACAGTCGTTTGAATTTTCTGCTAATTTCAGGCAGGAAGAGCCATCTTGCGCCGAAGCTCCTTCTTTTCTCAAATGGACATCGTATAACATTCTGAATATAGACGAGAAAATCGTGTCCCGCCATTACGCAGGAATCGACCCTTCTGTGATCAAATGTTTTTTCCGGGAAATTTACCGCGATGAGACCTCGGAGCAGCCTGACAAAAAAGTGAGCTCCTGGGAGGGATTCTCACCCCTGCCCCCATAAATAGAGACCGATATCGAGCTGAATGGTTCCCTCCTCTCAGGTGTTTTTCAGACCACGGCAAGAACTCGTCTTAGGGGAAGAGATTACCTCGGAATTTATACTCGTGGATTGTCTCTACAAATCCTGGACCGTCCTGGAGCAGTACATGCTTGGTGAGTTCTGAAGGTCCACGAACAAGTTGAACTGATCACGTGAACTCCAAAGAGAGTTCATCTCGGGCTCCGAGTGCCTTCAATGTTCAGCTGAAGCTACTCGATTTCACGATCGAATGCGGCTCCAGGCTGTAATGCGTCTTGGGTCCGTAGACGGCACTATCCGAACCCCTGGGTTGATGGAACTCTCGCTTACAGTTCCAGTGATGAAGGAAAATGTCGAACGCAGAGCTCAAACAATTCTCGACAAGACCGCGGCAGTCGACCGGACCAATGTGCTGGTCCTCGGCGTCGATTCGGTTTCCTACCTCAACGCTTACCGACATCTTCGCAACAGTTTGGCATACGTTCGGACCGAACTGCAAGCGGTCGAGCTTCGAGGTTACGTCAAAGTCGGGGACAATTCTTTCCCGAATCAGAATCCGCTCATCGATGGAATGAACGAGACCGAGGCTATGGGATATAGCGACAGAGGGTAAGTTCTGCGTGCCGGCCCATGGTCCAGCAACGACTTCACAGCTTCCAGAGGATTTCCATCTCTAAGGAGGATCCGTTGCAGCTTTTTCGACCGGATCGTCGATCGGATGATCTGGAGCGAATTCATGGACGTTGGGTATCGTTCGCTGTTCCTCGAGGAGAGTCCGTCTTTTGGGTTGTACCATTACCATCTGAAAGGTTTCAAAAGAACACCGGCCGACTACTACACGTACCCACTACTGAAGTCCTTGGAGAAGTCTCCCTTGCGGTTTGTCACAGGTGGGTAGGGGATGGCGCGGATCTGAAAGAGAGATCATCGCACCGCCCTCGTCCATGGAATCGATACCGAGACCGAATGATTGAGGGAAGGTCCCGCGCTTGCGATGGGATGGACCGTGAGGACGAGGCTCTTCGAAAAAACGATACGGAGGGAGAGCGAGGCAATCTGACATCTCTCGTCGCTGTATTTCAGGAGGATTCGTACCCTGTCATGCGGGATCCACCACGACGGAAATGTATCTTGATTACATAAATCGCTTCGCCGTGATGTTGTCATCGCGCCAATCGAATTTTTTCGCCTACGTCTGGCTCTCAGATATCCCCCATGATAAGGTCAGTCATATGGCGCGACTGTATTAAATGAAAAAAAACGACTGATGCGAAAGCTCCCCCTCTCGTCCCAATCCCCACTCTGTCCCTAATGTCTTTTCTTTCGTTTTCAGATGAACGCCGTCGGGAATATGGACAGCATCCTCACCCGTCACATAAAGACCCTCGCTCGGGATGGGGTCCTCAACAACACCGCTCTAGTATTCCTGAGCGACCACGGAATCCGTTTCGACACGATTCGCACGACGACGATTGGTAATTTCGGGACCTCTTAGCTCTTTCACTTTTCGGTGCTCTAGCCGGCGAATCACAGTTTAATAATACGGTCACTCATACCGGGATATCGAATCCGATATTGCAGGAAAGTACGAGGATCGAATGCCATTCGCGTTCGTGGCCATGCCTCGCCGTTTCTGTGAATCTCATCCCAAGGAATGTGGGCGTCTAGAGAGCAACGCTCTCCGTCTGACCACTCACTATGATGTACACGCAGCTCTGAGAGACCTCATCCAGATAGAAGGTCCAGTGCCTGGACGCAGGGCGATCAAAACCAATCGGGGCGTGAGCCTCTTCTCGGAAATCCCCTTCAACAGAACTTGTTCAGACGCGTCCATAGACCCGATGTGGTGTACATGCGCGGTCGATACTGCAGCCGGGAGTAAAACCGGAGAGCTGCCGGCCGTCAGTGGCCTAGCGCATCGACTTGCGATCGCGCTCGAGAAGCGCTTGAACTCGATCGTCGACAAGCGCCTCTGTCACACACACGCTCTCTCGAAGGTCTTAGAAGTTCAACGCGTCCAAGGTCCGAACGAGCCCGCGGACCAGTATTTTTGGGTAACAGCATCTTTTTCGCCCGGTAATTCAATTTTCGAGGCAACGGTGGTCCTTTTCAAGAATGGATCCATCTCGGCTGGAAAAAGCATTTCGCGTTGCAACATGTACTGGGGCACCGCGTGGTGTGTGGCCGATCATTGGATGGAGAAATTCTGCCACTGCAAAAGTTGGTACACCTCGTTCTATTTCCTTCTGATGGGCGGGTGAAACCGATGCCAAACAGACGCGATCGACTCCCAGTGGCCGATTGCCGCACGTTCTCGGGAATTATTACCTTGTGATGGCCGACCCGAAGTCCAAGTGTGCCACAAATCTAATTGGGAGCCCGAGCTCCAGACCAGGGATCGACAGTCTCGGTGCGCCCTTTTTCTTGCCCGAGCCCGGCAGAGTTAGGGTGAGGGCTCCTAGAGAGGCGTATGTCGTCGTCCGTAATTACCCTATTTCCCCTTCGCTGAAGCGTCTTCAAGGCGGTCGAACCCCCAGATACTGAATAATTTTTGGTACTTATCCGTTTGGTCTTCTGGCATTGTCTTCCGTTCAAATGGAGTCATTTGGATTGAAGTGGTCTTCAGAATTGCAGCTGCCGCTGGCTCAGTAGGTTTAGTTTCCGGTGTGATATTGTCGTCCAGAAGACTTTTTGCCATGGTTTTGAGCGCTACGATTGACGACCGTGATTCATGTGCAGGATCTGTGAATCCAAGAAGATCTTCCTCTCTTCGAATATCTCGTACTGCTCTCTCCCCTCGAGGGCTATGGCCAGGCCGCTCGACGAGCGATTCTATTGCGTTGCCAAACTGTAGGAAGTTCCCTGACCTTTGAGTCCCCTCTCGAGAATGCGAAGTCGAACAATCAGAGTTCTTTCCTAGCTCGTAGGACTCTAGTCCTTTCGAGAGGTTCTTGTCTTATGAATCTTGTTCCTCGACAAGCCTTGTAAATATATCCGCCATGAAAGTGTTGGCTCACTGTTATGTTTCGCGCACAGCTGGAAAAGTGATAGATGTTTACGACGTTTCGGAATCCATCCCGTTGATGGATTGTCTGAAGTTTGAGATTCCCCGACCATGCCGGTGTTGGTCGCATGAAGCTCGCTCCGACCCTCCCAAACGATAGCGGTTGGTCGATACTTACCCATATTAGACTTAATGTTGTATTTCAATGGACCTCTGCGAACGATAGGATGATGCCATGACCACGCAGAGCCGATTCATATGATCGGAATAAAGCGAAATGCCCCCTCCTCAGCTGAACCGATGTTTTATCGCTTCGTATGACAGATCCCCCCCATAACGCACAGATCCTACGCGATCCGCTTCTACAATATTTGCCTTCTGGTCGGTAAGGGGTTCTTTCCGGATCTGACTTTCGATTGGATGTTGAGGGAAAGTACTATCTGCTGTACTTCTGCGGTTCCTGTTCAATAGAGCGCGGCCTTGATAAGAGCACGAGTCCAACTTGAGCGTGGGAGCGATATTGAGCGCGCCGTCGACTTGAGCGTCAGGACGACTGTGAGCTGTGACCGTGTGCTGCGAGCACGACTATGTACACGTGATGGCGTTCGACCGGCGGACACTTATTTGCAAGTCTAGCAGATGTGTTCGTTTCCCTCATTTCTTTACAAATATCGCGAGCCTTTTCTCCGGAATTCGACATTCTCCCGCAAGAGGGCCTCCAGTGTTCCAGTCACCGCTAGATGTAGTCCATGACCGAAGCACAGTTGATGATAAAAGGATTCCGGCGTGGCGCCCTGATCGCCTCGATTCGACGTCCGAGGAGTTTTATTTATAAGGTCCCTGAAGAGGTCGGTAAGGATCCGAAATCATTGGCCTGCCTGAAGAAGCTGAGATCCTCTATCATATCACGAACCAACGATATCAAATGAATATAGCGAATGACCGAAATGGATTTATGATGCTCCTGGGCAGAGCTGTGCGCCGCGACCCGAGATCGCCGGCGATCGCCGCCGCCGAGCTCTGGACTCCGCCGCCGCCGCCGAGCTCTGAGCACGGCGTCCTGCGGCGGAACGGCGCGCCGTCATGATCCCCATGGTAAATCGTCAAGAGCCCTTTTGAAAGATTTCGGAAGACTTTCGGAGTGAATCGAGGGAATACAGAAGCAAGTGTTCATCAAAGTCAAAGAAAGAGAAACTGGGCCAAGCTCGATGCGCTCGCTCGATGATAATAGAATCGAATCGTAGACGACACCTTATATCATCCGAGAATCGAGACGATTCATAAGTTTTTCTGTCGACTCCTCGCCGCACATCAAGAGACGAAATAGGAATGACCAGCCTGCCGTCTTGTCTTTTCATACACGATAATCGAGAGTTCTTGCAAAATAAGTGACTTAAGAACGAATGAACCTAACTTGAGCTCGCACTTCGATTCCTACTTTCGCCATCCCGAAGCTTACTCCCTCTTTGGTGCCCTAGCTCACTCCTTGGGACCTAATTTCCCCATGGAGCTCGCTTCGGGTGAGAGAGAACCGCGGCGCGCCGTGAGTATCAACTCCGCTGAAAAGCCGCGGCGCCCGCCGCCGCCGCCTCTTTTTCGCCTGTCGCCGCCGCCGCGAAAAATCAGATGGCGCACGGTACTGCTCCTGGGTGACCAACCCTCACTCGTCATCACTGTGAGGGTCATGACATCATGCGGATCGATGCCGAAGGCGTTCAAAGATAGGAAAGCGCGTGCATGATGTCGGCTGTTGTGCTTGACTCTGAAGGAGCCACGATTCCGAAGGAATGAGTTTTTATGTTGGAATCGAACTCGAGAAGTGGATCGCAACTCGTGACCCCAAGTTCAGGAGGAACTCCCGTCAGGAGTAAGGGCGGAGATCGCTCCGGTCGTTTCCAGAACTATGATCTCCCCTCTGACTGAGCGGGCTCTCGACTTTCGAGCCGCGTTCCCTCACGCCTCATACATCGAGATGCCGCACGGCCGTTCGTGACTGCTTAACCTGGCTAGAGGAGCATTCCCGCCACTATGAAATCCGGGAATACGAAGGTGTGCGGCTCCCCACTCCCCAGACGCGATCACGCACGCAATCGTTGCGCCTTGCACCGCAGCGATCATCTCGCCGATCCCAGGATCCGACCCGCCCCCGAGCAGATGATGGCGGCGCCGCATTTCGAGTTCATTTTCCGATTGGTTGAAGCTCAGATGAATTTCGCAGCACTAATCCTCTTGTTGACAGATGTTGTTTTTCCAGGTGTTTCATGCAGTTGACATGATTTTCACACTTCGAAAGCTATGAGTCGGCAGAAGGGGCCTCCTGTGATGTTCAAGATATGCATTTCGCCTGAGTTCTCGCGAGCTCCAGATGACGGGGCCTCCTGAGACGTAAAATACAATTCTAAATTTCGATCTTGGCTCGTACGCGGGAATCTTGGAGTTATTGATCCATCTCCTGAACATATACGGCTCTGCGAGGGAGTTTTCTGCACACATTATCTCAGCTAGAAACTGAGTCGAAGGCATGAGCGTGAGGTAGATCGGGACGAAAGCTACCGCACTCGTCGGCATGGTCAAGTTACGCGTCGGCATTACTTCGTCTCCTATGCCATGCTCGGACAACCGATCTAGGAGGCAATTTTCCGATGGATGGTTATTCGGTATTTTCGAGCGATCGAATTCAGTGAGACTGCGCGGAGAGGCCAGCAGCGCGCCCAAGTTAGGCAAGAATTCATTCGGGGAGATGCGATTCGGGGAGACGCGATTCGGGGGAGTGCGATTCTGGGGGATGCGATTCGGGGACTCGGGAGTGTACCCGGAGAAGGTTCAGCGAAGACGTTAGTTCGTCAGCTAACACGAAAACTTCGTCGAATATTGGGACAAGATGAAGCTCGGAAGTTCACCGGCACCACACTTGACCGCCTCCGTCAATTAAGTCATCGCCTCTCCATGGAGAATCTCATATCATATATCGGGTGACCCTCCAGGGGGGCAACGAGCTGGAGCGATATATCTCAGCAAAGCTAAAGATCTCCCGGCGCTAATGACGTGTCGGTTTCTCACACCGGACCGGAGCAGATCATCACCATCATCGGTGTCTGTTTACATGTCTGCGACGGTGGGCTCTCCAACAACCTACTACTACTGTTACTACACTTCAAGACATCTCACGGCTGAGCGAACCTATCCTCCTCATACCCTTGCGTACCTTCGCGTCCCTCGGTATGCATGCTCCGAGTATAGCGTGCCCGCTCACCACAGGTACGCCGTACCCTCCCTCTTGCGGGTACGCGCATATTGATGTCTAGTCTCCGTCGTTACGGGATGCGTTTTCGTCCTCCGAACGCCAGCGCAAGCTTGACCGACGGACGGCGTTCCACAACAGCTGTAGTCTCCGTGGTGGCTGCTGCTGCTGCTGGTGAGGAAGTGCTGTCGCCGCTACGGCCGACGACGAAGAGGAATCGAAAAGAGAAGGAGCTCGATGATGTTTGAGAACAGAGGAAGGAGACGTTCGAGCAGATGTTGCTTCGAGAGTCGATGTAGCTGGTGAGATGGGAAATTGTGTTTCACCGGAGACGGATGAGTCGTCCTTCGCGGTGTGGAACGTCGATGATGGTGGAAACCGGGTGCAGCCGGGGAGGATATCACTCACGGAAACACATCTCGTGTTCGTTCAGAAGGGCGGTGAGCCGATTCGGTGGCCGCTCAGTGGACTCCGACGGTACGGTTTCGATGCAGAACTCTTCTCGTTCGAGTCGGGTCGCCGCTGTCCGACCGGGAGCGGTGTCTACGCTTTCAAGTGTCCACGGGCTGAGCGTCTCTTTAATCTGCTCCAAGAACGGATACAGGCACAAGCCCCGATCCGGCCCAACTCATTGATCGATTCGCCGCCCACTCCCCAGGAAATGAGGACCACAGCTGACTACCTCGAACCCATTTCCTTGGGAGCCCAAGTGGTGTCCACAGTAAATTTTGTCAACAATGTTTCGCCTGCCGGTGCCCTCGCTTCTGGGCCACTTTATCAAAACGTTCCCGTACAGAATCCACAACAACAACAACAACAGCAACAACATCAACAGGTGCAACAGCAACAACAGCTCCAGCCGCCCCTACAACAACAGTGTCAGCAAACCCAGCAACAGCAGCCGCAAATACAGCCGGCGTCGATAGCCAATGCGGTGACGACAATGTCCAATAGCACCAAACGCATCGTCGCCTCGTTGGACTCTTTGAATGCGCCCGGCGTCAATTACGTCGTACTCGATCTCGACCAGCCCAGTGAGCCGCCCACGCCAACGTCTCCGACCTCTCCGACTCCGACGGCTGTGAGCGTCCCTCTACAGTCCCCTTCTCCTCCTGCCCAACTAGGTTATGCTCAAATCGACTTCGACAAGACCATGGCCTTACAGCAGATAGCGAGCCGATCGAGAACATCGGACTCGTGATCCCCACCAATGGGAGCCGGAGCTTGTGCAGTGACTAAACTTGTCGATCGACTCCGAGGAGTACGCAGTCGTCTTCCCGCCGTGCCCGTAGGGCCTCAGTCATGAACCGAAAGGACGACCATAATATCTCCAACAGTGATGATGAGCTGATAAGATACGAGCACTGCGCACGGAATATGGTGACAGACGACCGCAGCGATGACTAGTGCTGCGTATCGTACCGCTTTGATAGCCGCCTCGATGTAGCGACTGACGCCGCGACGCTGCTCCCCGGGACCCCACTTCTTAGCGTCTGACCCAAATTGTTTAGGAACGCTCACGTGCCTCTCGGCCGGCCCGCTTGCCAGTATGTGTGCCTGTAGAATCGCCTGCATGATCGTACGTGCTGAGTGCGGGAGCTCTCAAGGGAGCGTGGGAATGTCTGTTTATTTTTGCTACGTCTTTAAAAAAATTACCAGCGCAACAACCGGAAGACTGATAAGAGCTGTGGGAGATCATTGACGGGTGCTGTACACGTCAGCAATTATACGAGCTCTGCCGAGTCGAGCTCGAATAGAACGCTGTTGCGCCTGAGAAGCGTTGATCAGCTTTTGAAAAGTTCTCCGTGGGGGAAGATCTAGTCGACGCCAGAGCTTCCCTGAGATGATCGCGGCTCTGTCGCTTAACTTGTTACTACCAGTGTTCCTCATCGGTGAGCGGAGATCCTTTCGGCTTGCCGAGAAAGATTGAACTACTCATTTACGTCGGTTTGTCGAGGGCCGACAAGGAAGAGATGCGATTTTTGTTATCCTCCCCGACTCGTTCGAAACGAAATCAGGTGATGATCGCCGTCGTTTCCGAAAGTCACCGATCGATCGAGCATTATCGATTGCGGACCCCGGGTCTGCAGAAACAGTCCATACTAGGTAAACTGGGATTTGTTGCCACTTTGTGGGTGAACCGCTGTTATTCCTGAGTCGAGAGGCTTTAAATTGATATTGTGTCTTGCATTAGAAATACAGCCCTCGTCATTGAGGTCGTGAATGAAGCCTTGCGAGAGAGCTACGTGGGTCAACGCCGCGAGCCCCCTCCCTCGCTCACAGCCTCAGTTCGCGCGGAAGAGATGAGATTCATATATTCTGAAATTTTAGAGTCGTCGTATCTCGGGCCTGGTCCCTTGTATGCCTCCTAAGCTTGCCATTCAGGTCAATCAATCTCTGTCAGCCAGCCATACATGGGATGCGCGCTGGTCTGTACTGTGATGCGTATTGGGGGGAAAATGAAGAATATTTCTCCTAGAATGCGTGACCTCCGGTGAAAAACCGGGGCAATGCTAGAAGGTAGATGAACAGCTTCACGAATCAAAAACGGCCAAAGATTTTCATATGCCAAGTGCCTCTCAAACGTGTCGGAATGTCTGAATATCGCTGGACGGATGTTGCAATGAGACAACACAAGGAGAAAGGACGTCGGAGCAGTTTATATATACATATATACATAAATAAAACAAACTGATATATATATATATATATATATGAATATACAGAAACCTACGAATCTGTGAATTCTATCGAGTTTAGATCGACCGTCAGAAAGCTTAATCGGCATTCTCAGACGTGACTTTTCCGGGCAATCAAGTCTGGGAAAACTTCGGTGGGAAACGGGGGAGGAGGGAGGGGACTCCTCCAAGGAAAAAGTGAATCAGGAGATTGATGCCCGAGAGTGTTCGCGTCGCAAAGAGTCTCGCCATCATCGAGTCCCGTATGACATAACTCCTTTCCGGCCCTGTTAATCCACTCTCTCACAGGCCCTGGACTGACGGAAAGTCTCCAACCGAATATCCTAGGAGCCGATGAACCTGCGGGAGTAGGTCATGCGTCGTGCCTCCGAGTTTCTAGCCCTTAAATCCGAGAGAAATTCTCCATATAGGGAAATGGTTCAGAATCATCGAGGAACCAAGTTTTCACAAGAGAATCGCAGTTCGCGGTATGATCATTCTTTTGCCCTCCTCCCTGGATTCCGACCTGAGATGGAGGTCACCACTCTGAAGAGAATTCTCTAGAGATCGTACATCTCCGCATCAACACTATCCCCGACCTCGGGATTCTCCAAAGGTTTCGCACTGACAAAAGCGTCGAATCCGGGGGAGATCGGCTCGCAGCTCCAGATTAATCTCTTCATCCCGGGTCCTCCGCCTCAAGGAGAAGCGAGAATTGACCACGACTCGAGCCGAGACTCCGTGTTCTCGGCGGTGCGATGGCCAGGTCGACCCGAGAATTCATGGGCAACGTAACTTTCAAATCTCCCGCCACGGTAAAACTCAGCGTGACCGATGTTCCGCGAGCATTTCGGTTTCGTTTCTCGCGATGGAGAGAATGTGTTGTTGTTATATGTCGGCAGCCGTCGTCGCGTCGTCCGCCGTCGCTCCATGAGAGCAACTGGACAACACGACTTACATCACTGCTCTCCGAAATGGTGTAGCTGGTGCGCACAATACCGGAAGCTTTGCTCTCCAATTCGACGTGCACTTCTTTCGAACCGATCTCAGCTCAATACACAACGATTCTGGATAGAGGTCGCCAGTTGCCAGTCGCCAGAAGATTCTCCCCATTTAACTTGTCGGGGGCGAACTTGCGTCCGAGAAGGGGAAGGATCTCTTTTCAGTATTCGGACGCGGGATCATTCTGTCGGCTCAAGGCCTGACGTCCATATGAAGCGAGCTTAGTTCTCGACTGCCGTTGAGAAATGTTCAAGACAGCTACCCTCCGTCTCAAAAGAGACTACCTCCGACTTCTACAGGATCCTATTCCGTATGTGATAACGCACCCCCTCAATGAAAATATCCTTGAATGGTGAGTTCAGTTGTCTACATGATCCCGCGTTCCCCGCGCGATGGAGTTCGGTTCGGAGCTCCGCAATGGACTCTAAAGCACCGGAATCAGAATTCCCATAAGCTCCTGCTGATGGCAAAAAAGTATTTGAATAGCCTTCGCCCCGATCAGCGGAGCTGATGAGCAACAATAATCATCAACCTGCTTAACTAGGCTCTGGGACGTTTCTTCATGGAGATGTCCGAACGATGCCATATTCTCACACACTTCCGTTCGTGTTTTTGCGTCCCTTTTCTCGGATATATTAACGGTTTCTCGAACCTGCTGGGAGCACTTGTGTTTTCCGAGGTCATTCGGATGCAGATCAGATGCTTGCCCATGTCAAGAGCTGCCCATCCTTCCAGCGGAGCTAGCGATCAGCAACTTGACGATTATAGCCCTTGAGTTTCCGTGTAATGTTTTTTGACATTGTTGCTTTCTACCCCCCAGGCATTACGTGGTATTCGGCGCGCCAGACACCCCATATGAAGGTTTGTTCCACGATCACGATAGCCCTTCCATAAATCTGCCCTAGACGTCAGGAAGAACTGTGAGCCGTCGGGGCCCAGCAGAAAGAGCAAAGGCTCCCGTTGAACCCAAGGCTTCGTTGACTGACGGTGGTCTCTTATTCCAGACGGCTTCTATCACGGGAAGCTCATATTCCCTCAAGAGTTCCCCTTTAAACCACCCTCCATTTTCATGCTGACGCCGAACGGCAGGTAAGCAGGGGGATACGTCATAGCGGTCCGATTTCTGGTTCACAAAGTGTCTTGAAGAGACTGTGATCTCATCCCATCTA
>NW_003804856.1:2977-8870 GCF_000255335.2 Galendromus occidentalis | reverse complement strand
ACCATCCAGAGACGTGGAATCCTACATGGAGCGCCGGAGCCATCTTGATGGGTCTTCAAAGTTTCATGTCAGAGAAAACACCTACATTGGGCTCAATCGAATCAACTGACAGAGAAAAGAGGCAACTCGCTGAGAAAAGCCTCGAATTCAACCTAGCGGATCCGACCTTTTGTGAACTCTTCCCCGCGATAGCGGAGGTAGGTATTGGTGGCACGAAAAATCCGAGGCAGACTGATGGGCATCAGACGCACGATCTGTGATTATCATACGACGTTCTTCGCTTCATTTTGTCCTCGATAGAAAACTTGTTCGGTCTCGATGACCTACGGATCGATTGAGTGAAACTTGAATGATTTTCCGCATGGAGCAAACTAGGAATCACCGAATGGATGTTCTGATGATTTCGATGGAGCGAGTCGATCATTTAAAAGATCCAATCACGCTCCTCATTTCATGAAGCCTCTCTCTCACCGGTATCTCGTGTTGAAGTTTGTCGTTTTGTTCGCAGAAATGTCGGTCTTTGCTGCACGCTCGTCAAGTAGAGAAGGAGAGGCGTCAGCTCGACGCTATGGTAGTTCCTACAGCGATCGCCTCCGGAGTCAATCAGGTGAGCTATATCCTCCATGTTCGTGGTCTCCAGATTTGCGGAAGACTCCTCTAGATTCATGTCTGGATCGTCATTGGCCCTGAAATCCAAGTCTGGCATTCGACCTGCTCCTCTGACCTGGTTCTGGATGCCAGGCGGGTTGAATCCAAGAGCTTCCCATGTCGATCATCGTCGTCACGTCCGTTTATAATGAAGACTATTCTTTCAGATGCAGTCGCAACTCATGTCTTTGCTGACTAATTGCGTGGTGATACTGGGGTTTGCGGCTTTCGCGTTCGTCGTAAAATATGTCATAACGCTTAGCGGTCCGGAGTCGACGTGAAGAACCATCCATACCATCGCTGAAGCCGATTCTCTTCAAGTCGCCGATATTTTTCACCTCCCTCACGACAAATGTGTTTAGGTCGAAAGAGCCGCGTGAGAGGGAGTGTTCTAGTGCGGATACACGTAGATGTCGAACGAAAATGTTCGCGATCAATATGAGGCGTGCAAGCTTGCTCCGACGTCAAGTCGTTCACGCGCACCTGATAAAAGACCGCGTAATTTTGTTGTAAAAGCAGGATACGCGCCACAGGCATGCCATAAACCTAAGGACGGTGTCTTATTATTGGAGAATCGCCGAATAAAGAATCAAGAGCGAGATTATGGGAAAACATAATAGGTTCACATGGACAGACTGTGGGGTTCTATTAGAAAGGAGAGGGAAGAAATCTCGATTTTCTCGACCACGAAAACCTCTACCCAGCTCAACGAGAGTCAGAAGTCATGAGAACTCCGGCATCCGATTCGGGAGGTTTCCTGCCGCCTTTTCCATTTGCGACGCGAGAGCGGAGGACAGGTCTAAGCTTGAGACACGTTGTCGATATAATCTTGGGAAAAACCGCTGAGCCTTATGATGATGTTCCAGTCGCTCCGAGTGTTTAACCGAGTTACCGGAGTCAATGATTCCCGCTACATCGTCTGGAAGAATTTCGAGAGAAACGCGCAATGCCTTTCTGACGAATGCTGAGAAGTCCACTACAAGTTAGAGCTTTCGAGGCTTAGACATGTAGGATATTTTTTCCTGGCGCTCAAAGAGCACGTGCTAATACGATTCTCGCGAACTCTCGAATGGGAGAAAGATGTCTGCCGAGAATATTTTCTTCCAGCCTTGAAGGAGAATATTGTATTGAATTCATTTAATGTGGAACAGAAAGGAATCGACGTATTTGTTGATGAAAGACTCATAGTGAGTCAAATTCGGGAAATCACGAATCGGTCCTTTTCCTAAAGTGTCGATGCACCGAAAACTTACGTGTTTGGGAAGAATCACCACGCGTCGATGTCACCGTGGATCTAAAGACGACCGACGTGAGATGTGGGAGGAACGGAGATGCTGATTTATTATCGATGAATAAATCCTCGTTATTTTGTCATTTATTTATCGTGAATTATTTATCGGCAGTCCCCCTTTAAACGGAGAGAACTGAGTCGATCGGAGATGGAAGGAGTCAGTGCCCCGACGACGCGACGCCGCATCATCTTGTCAACGGAGAGCTGAGGTTTTGGAAGCGATTCCGATGTCACGAGTCACGAGGAGTCAGTCGGAGTCCCGATGTTCTTTGACCTCGAAAACTCGATCTCTCCTGGGCTTCTCAGTCTCTCTCTCGAACGCGGATCGACCCTGTATCTTGCTCTCAGTTTCCCTGTTGAGCATAGCTCAGAATTTAGATACTTGTTTCCACTAGATAACGATGGGCGAGCCGTCTGATAATCCGCCGCGTAAACGGCCAAGAACTGAGGAAGTCATAGGCAATTTGACGGACAACATCGGATCGACAGCCGATAAGCATGGGCCAGCTGCTTATGGGCTTCATCTCGAATCAGCTCAGCAGTTTTTCAAACAGAAGTATGACGCCGACGAGTGTCCCGAAGCAGCTTTGAGTGATTTCGAGTTCAGTATGCAGCTGGGTTCAGGATGTTACGGGACAGTTTATCTGTCCCGATACAAAGATGGCCAAGTATATGCGCTAAAGCAATCGACGTATGAGAACGCTCTCGAAGAGAAGAGGATCATCCACTCTCTTGAGTCGCCGTTCATAGTGGAAGTATTTTTTGCTTTCCGAGACGACAAGATTATCTACATCGCCCTCGAGCTCGCGCCGCGGGGAGCTCTATCACGGCACATTACGTGCATACGAGATTCGAGGTCCGAACAGCCCGTGAAGCTCATTTCAGCTCAAGTTGTCTTAGCCCTAGAGTACATGCACGAGTGCCGCGTAGCGCACAGAGATTTGAAATGTAGCAACATTGTCCTGTTCGAGGATGGATACGTGAAACTCTGTGATTTCGGTATAGCCATGGCGATCCGAGAAGACGATCCTAATCAGATGTTCAGACTGACGGGGAAGAGAGGTGTGATCGCGCCAGAGCAAATTAAAGCCCTGTTGGTTTCATCGCTCTGCTCTGACTGGTGGATGTTCGGAATGGTTATCCGAGACCTCTTGCCCCTAACCGGAGGCTTCGAAGGGGCAGAGGCGACACCTGCCGACTCAAGTTTGAGCGATTTCCTCCGCGGACTGTTCCACCAAAAAGTAACCGAGCGACTCGGCGTGACGTTGGGCGGCGCGAAAAACATCAAAGAGCATCCATGGTACCGTGACGTGGATTTCCGGCAGCTCTACCACAAGAATATTCCAATGTTGGAGAAATTGCCGCCTGAGATTAATCAGGTCAACTTGGGGGAGGGCGCGATTTTTTCCAAAAAGGTCCCCAAGCTGGTGCCAGGCAGCGATTCTAGCGTAAGCAAGCCCGCCAGGGTTCCAGACGACTCATCATGATCTAAATTATCACGGGGGAGATTCCGTCCCGCACACCCGAAACGGCATTAGAGACTACCTGGACAATACGCTTCGATTTGACGGTGTAAACGGCCGCACAGTGAGACAAAAATTGTTGAGGGCCCACATAATCGGAGACGCACGGCAGTACGGTCTGAATAAACAAGAAATGGGGAGCTTCACGCGAACGGAGCTTATTTCGCAACCGGCTTGGCCCCAAGGCATCTTGGCTCCGCGACGAGCTTCGAGTATTCACTGGATCAAATGTATCCTAAAGGTATTCGTAACGGCCCTCAGACTTATAGCAGACAGGGAGAGCCTCATGCAGAGACGATGCTTCCCAGGGTCCCTGAATATTTAGGAGCATTGTCGTCCTTCTCAGGATTTTTGGATTTTCTCTCGAAGAGAGCTGAGTTCCTGAGAACTTGACCTTATTCAAGAAGATCCGGAGTTGGAAGCGAGCAGCGAAATGTCATGAGAACCGAAATGGAATAACGGATGGATCGTATGCTGAGTTATCGAAATCCGGCCGAAGGCGAACTCGGCAGATAAAACGCTACAGACCACTCTTCCAATGTTCTGCCCGGACCGCCAGGAGACCTATTCCGCCCCCGGTATGGGCAACGTCTCGAGATTCCAGCGGCGGAATTCGCTGGATATACCTTGATTGCATCTATTTGTCCATCTCATTGAGCGTCATACAGGAGATGACCCCCTTCGTCATCCTTAGAGGCCCGAACCTCCGCGGACGTTATTTATCATGCAGAGCTCGAGACTCCAACATTCGCGTCTGCTCGATGCGGAAGAACCGTCAGCTGCCTGCTGATGATTCGGAACGAGCTCGAATGAGATCTTCCGATTCAACCATTGACGAAATGACGGTATCGACCGAGATAGCTCACGGCGGGCGTAGTCAAAGGCGTCACGGAAGCGGTCCCGCTCGGCACCGCCGAAGAGAAAGTCCAGAGGGATCACCCGGCCGACGCCTGCCCGCGAGCAGCTCCGAGTCAACCTGAGTACGTTCCGGTGTTTGGTATAGGGTGTTTCAGGACCACTTATCTATCCCGACACGAATATGGGGCAATATTGGCGCTCAAAATCCAGGTCGAGTGCCGTTCGGGAAGAGATGATCACTCACGCCTTGGGCTCGCCTTCCATCGTGAAGATGCTCTTCTTCTTCTGTTAAAACAGGAGGCATAACCACGTCGCGGCGCCACCGAAATCGCTCGGTCAGGCATGTTCGGGAGCATCGCTCAGACAAACGCTATATGGGGTCCGGAAAGCGGTGCACCCCCTCCATCTCCCCCGATCCTCAATTTCCCGAACTTTTTAACCGGGGTATCTGCGGGGTTCTTGAACGGCCCGCTTAGATAAACAGATAGACATCAGATGAGAATCGATAGTATTACTGGTAGAATTGAATCTGTTTTATCACTTGAGGATTCGCGATTTCGATAGAGTCCACGATTCCAGCTCTCAATCCTTCTTTCATCCGGGGACGCCATTGCTTCGAATCTCTCTCGGCGCTGTCATTCGACGGCTGATTGTGCGCTGACTCTGACTGTGGCTCTTTGTGGGGAAAATACGTTTTCCCCGGCCTGTGTGGTATATGTAGCATCTCTGCGCGCGTTCAAAGTCGCCCATCTCACTCTCACTTCTAGAGCACCGCGCTCAGAATCAAGGAGAGCGAGCCATTGGTCGCTCTCACGTCCGTGCTCCGGAGTCTTGCTTGATCTCCGAATCCTCAAATGGCAGAACAGATCGAATTTTTCCCGCAATACTATCAACTCTCATCTCTTGTCTCCTTCTCGCTTTCGACATAAGGAATCGCCGATGACAGACCCGAGTTCCATTGTTCAAGTTGACACGACTTGCCCAGGCGGTGAGGGAATTTATTGTTAGGCTAGAAAGTAAGTAGGGCCTGGTCATCGAACCTCCAGAGATATTTTCGTCGTGGAATACGGCATTGCGCTCAGCTATATATAGACACCATTGGAAAGAAGCGATGGTAAGGAAACCACGACTCACGACTCAGATGCTTGCCCATGTCAAGAGCTGCCCATCCTTCCAGCGGAGTTGGCGATCAGCATTTTGACGATTATAACCCTTGAGTTTCCGTGTAATGTTTTTTGAGATTGTTGCTTTCTACCCCCCAGGCATTACGTGGTATTCGGCGCGCCAGACACCCCATATGAAGGTTTGTTCCACGATCACGATAGCCCTTCCATAAATCTGCCCTAGACATCAGGAAGAACTGTGAGCCGTCGGGGCCCAGTACGAAAGAGCAAAGGCTCCCGTTGAACCCTAGGCTTCGTTGACTGACGGTGGTCTCTTATTCCAGACGGCTTCTATCACGGGAAGCTCATATTCCCCCAGGAGTTCCCCTTTAAACCACCCTCCATTTTCATGCTGACGCCGAACGGCAGGTGAGCAGGGGGATACGTCATAGCGGTCCGATTTCTGGTTC
>NW_003804856.1:0-2695 GCF_000255335.2 Galendromus occidentalis | reverse complement strand
TCAATCGAATCAACTGACAAGAGAAAAGAAGGCAACTCGCTGAGAAAAGACCTCGAATTCAACCTAGCGGATCCGACCTTTTGTGAACTCTTCCCCGCGATAGCGGAGGTAGGTATTGGTGGCACGAAAAATCCGAGGCAGACTGATGAGCATCAGATACACGACCTGTGATTATCGTACGACGCGTTCTTCGCTTCATGTTGTCCTCGATAGAAAACTTGTTCGGTCTCGATGACCTACGTATCGATTGAGTGAAACTTGAATGATTTTCCGCATGGAGCAAACTAGGAATCACCGAATGGATGTTCTGATGATTTCGATGGAGCGAGTCGATCATTCAAAAGATCCGATCACGCTCCTCATTTCATGAAGCCTCTCTCTCTCACCGGTATCTCGTGTTGAAGTCAGAGCTTTCGAGGCTTAGTCATGTAGAATATTTTTTCCGGGCGCTCAAAGAGCACTTGCTAATACGATTCTCGCGAGCTCTCGAATGGGAGAAAGATGTCCGCCGAGATTATTTTCTTCCAGCCTTGAAGGAGAATATTGTATTGAATTCATTTAATGTGGAACAGAAAGGAATCGACATATTTGTTGATGAAAGACTCATACAGAGTCAAATTCGGGAAATCACGAATCGGTCCTTTTCCTAAAGTGTCGATGCACCGAAAACTTACGTGTTTGGGAAGAATCACCACGCGTCGATGTCACCGTGGATCTAAAGACGACCGACGTGAGATGTGAGAGGAACGGAGATGCTGATTTATTATCGATGAATAAATCCTCGTTATTTTGTCATTTATTTATCGTGAATTATTTTACGGCAGTCCCCGTTTGAACGGAGAGAAGTGAGTCGATCGGAGATGGAAGGAGTCAGTGCCCCGACGACGCGACGCCGCATCATCTGGTCAACGGAGGGCTGAGGTTTCGGAAGCGATTCCGATGTCACGAGTCACGAGGAGTCAGTCGGTGTCCCGATGTTCTTTGACCTCGAAAACTCGATCTTGAGTGAGGAGCCTCTCCTAGGCTTCTCAGTCTCTCTCTCGAACCGGGATCGACCCTGTATCTTGCTCTCAGTTTCCCTGTTGAGCATAGCACAGAATTTAGATATCTGCTTCCACTAGATAACGATGGGCGAGCCGTCTGATAATCCGCCGCGTAAACGGCCAAGAACTGAGGAAGTCATAGGCAATTTGACGGACAACATCGGATCGACAGCCGATAAGCATGGGCCAGCCGCTTATGGGCTTCATCTCGAATCAGCTCAGCACTTTTTCAAACAGAAGTATGACGCCGACGAGTGTCCCGAAGCAGCTTTGAGTGATTTCGAGTTCAGTATGCAGCTGGGTTCAGGATGTTACGGGACAGTTTATCTGTCCCGATACAAAGATGGCCAAGTATGTGCGCTAAAGCAATCGACGTATGAGAACGCTCTCGAAGAGAAAAGGATCATCTACTCTCTTGAGTCGCCGTTCATAGTGGAAGTATTTTTTGCTTTCCGAGACGACAAGATTATCTACATCGCCCTCGAGCTCGCGCCGCGGGGAGCTCTATCACGGCACATTACGTGCATACGAGATTCGAGGTCCGAACAGCCCGTGAAGCTCATTTCAGCTCAAGTTGTCTTAGCCCTAGAGTACATGCACGAGTGCCGCGTAGCGCACAGAGATTTGAAATGTAGCAACATTGTCCTGTTCGAGGATGGATACGTGAAACTCTGTGATTTCGGTATAGCCATGGCGATCCGAGAAGACGATCCTAATCAGATGTTCAGACTGACGGGGAAGAGAGGTGTGATCGCGCCAGAGCAAATTAAAGCCCTGTTGGTTTCATCGCTCTGCTCTGACTGGTGGATGTTCGGAATGGTTATCCGAGACCTCTTGCCCCTAACCGGAGGCTTCGAAGGGGCAGAGGCGACACCTTCCGACTCAAGTTTGAGCGATTTCCTCCGCGGACTGTTCCACGAAAAAGTAACCGAGCGACTCGGCGTGACGTTGGGCGGCGCGAAAAACATCAAAGAGCATCCATGGTACCGTGACGTGGATTTCCGGCAGCTCTACCACAAGAATATTCCGATGTTGGAGAAATTGCCGCCTGAGATTAATCAGGTCAACTTGGGGGAGGGCGCGATTTTTTCCAAAAAGTTCCCCGAGCTGGTGCCAGGCAGCGATTCTAGCGTGAGCAAGCCCGCCAGGGTTCCAGACGACTCATCATGATCGAATCTAAATTATCACGGGGGAGATTCCGTCTCGCACACCCGAAACGGCACTAGAGACTACCTGGACAATATGCTTCGATTTGACGGTGTATACGGCCGCACAGTGAGACAAAAATTGTTGAGGGCCCACATAATCGGAGACGCACGGCAGTACGGTCTGAATAAACAAGAAATGGGGAGCTCCACGCGAACGGAGCTTATTTCACAACCGGCTTGGCCCCAAGGCATCTTGGCTCCGCGACGAGCTTCGAATATTCACTGGATCAAATGTATCCTAAAGGTATTCGTAACGGCCCTCAGACTTATAGCGGTCAGGGAGAGCCTCATGCAGAGACGATGCTTCCCAGGGTCCCTGAATATTTAGGAGCATTGTCGTCCTTCTCAGGATTTTGGATTTCTCTCGAAGAGAGCTGAGTTCCTGAAAACTTGACCTTATTCAAGAAGATCCGGAGTTGGAAGCGAGCAGCGAAATGTCATGAG
>NW_003804855.1:0-1132 GCF_000255335.2 Galendromus occidentalis | reverse complement strand
ACTACTATACCGCGCACTGTCCGGGATGCAAGCACGTAGTGACCAAAACGCATCGGGGGCCGGACAACAAGATTCTCAGCTGTTTGCACTGCGACTAGCGGAACGGAGATCACATCGAGAGCAATACTCCCAAAGAAGACATAGTCGCTATAGCGGCCAAGACGATATGCATACGACGACGACGAAGAGCCTCAAATTGTCTCGGAAATCACCGATGAGTGTGGGAATCCGGTGAAAGTTCTCAACATCGAGAGGGATCTCGAGGAATTGCGCAAGATGGGCGCTGTGACCCTCAATCCTGAAGTTAGCGCAGGATCGCTCGCTAATTTGAGTATTACGGCGGACGACTCTGACGTCATACGGATCGACGTTGCGGCTCCTTCATCTGCGAAAGGATCCCCGATGAAAGCAAAACGAATTCCGGCGATACTGCAGGGACGCAGAAAAAGATGAGCACTGAAAAGCTAAATTACGATAATCAGAGTCGATCTTACTCATTACAATGTACATTATTTGTAGAAAGCTCCCTTATTTATACGGTTTCCAAGCATGGACGGATTCCACTCACTCAGGAGTCCAGAACAAGAAGACGCCCTCGAGACGAAATCTCGGACTTAGTTTTCGAAAAGCCAGTAGCCCATCGGATCTTATCGCGGAACATAGTGGGTGTTCCTCTGTTTCCGCGGCGGAACTCACTCAGTATTATAAACTCCCAGAAAGATTTCTGATTTTATATACCGTTCTCGATCCCGGTACGCCAACGCGAAGGAACGAGGACTCTCCCCCACCTGTGTTCTGCTCAAACCAAATTCGCATGGAGACGGAGGAGTAGAGAAGATAGTGGGTAGTTCAAAGCTTTCAGATTTCATTTCGATGGAACAAGGGAGCGGGAAGATATCTCGCGATCCGAACCCGAGTCCATGCCACGAGGAGTGACGAATCGATCCCGTTCATCGATGGGACCTCTCAAGAGCAACACGGGAGAAAGATCACTCCTCGTAACTCCTGAACCGGAGGGAAAAGATCGAATTGCGGGAGCATGGGGAAAAGTTTACTAAAACTTACATGTTTGCGTAAATTAAATGGCTCATTGATTAATTGATAAAGCGACTACAGCTCAGTGCCGGCGAAA
>NW_003804854.1:31037-45339 GCF_000255335.2 Galendromus occidentalis | reverse complement strand
CGCATCCGGGCCAATTATGCGGTACACGGCCTCAACATGAATCCCGCGAAGTGTGAGCTCTTCATCCGTGGCTTTTCGGAGTCAGAGTCTTCTGACATATACCGGAAGATCGCTGAGGTCTTACCGGGCTGCCGCCTTCTCGTTGATGAGTCCGCCGTCGGCCTCCTGGGTGCTCCGGTCTTCGATGCTGGAATAGCTCCAGCGCTTGAGGCGAAGAGCTTGGTGTATGAGACCATCTTTCGACGACTGCAACACGTGGGGAGTCACGTTGCCACTTACATCATGCAGAGAGCGGCGGGCGTACCCAAGCTCACATATTTACTTCGTGCAAGTCCTGCCTATAAGATGAACGCACTTCTGGGTCGCTTGGATGACCAGTTCGTGTCCGCGTTTGAGAGCATCCTGAAAATCTCCTTATCTGGCGATGCTCTCATCCAGCTTTCTCTGCCCACCTCTCTCGGAGGGATGGGTATCCCGACGCCGTCAAAAGTCGCCCTGCCAGCGTTTGCCGCTTCCTGCCATGGCGCAGAACCAGACGTCCTCGACATCCTGGGCGGACTGGCTTCTTGCGTGTACCAACGAGGGGAGGCAACGGCTGACTTCTTAGCGAGGTATGGCTCGACCCCAGCCGACGGTGAACGAACCCGTCAGGGCGTATGGATGCGCACTGCTGACGAAAAGATTATGACGGAGCTTCGCCTGAAGCTCGCTTGTTCTGAGGTGGATTCCATCCGGCTCAGCAATGCGGCTCTCCCGGAGTCTGGCTGGTGGCTTCAGGCCCTGCCCAGCGAGAATATCGGCACACTTCTATCGGACGTTGACTTTGTACGGGCAGTGAGTCTCCGACTCGGATTGCCGATCGTAGAGGAATGCGCATGTGTCTGTGGTTCTCGGATCGATAGATTGGCTCTTCATAGGCTCAGCTGCTATAAGCTTGCTTCCGGTCGGTTGGCGCGTCATGCGGCGATCAACGACCTCTTAGTACGTGCCCTACGTCAGGCGGGAGTTCCTAGCACTAAGGAGCCTCGGAACCTTTCGTCGAATGATGCGCTCCGGCCTGACGGCATGACTATAGAACCGTGGTCTCGCGGCAAGCGAGTTATCTGGGACGTCACGGTGAAGGATTCGTTCGCACCGAGCTACCGTGGTATCGCACGAAATTTACGTGCGGTGGCCTCCAGGGGCGAACAGGAAAAGCAGGCCAAATACGAATCCCTGCTCAATGAGTACATTCTGATACCTTTTGTAATCGAGTCCTCTGGGGTCTGGGGGAAGGAGGCCCTCAAGTTCGTGAGGGAGATTGGTCGGAGGATCGAGAGCGGAGACGGGAACTCGAGGGCTACTGCTTTCATCCGGCAGCGTATCGCAGTCGAGGTAGAGAGGGGGAATTCGAGAATGATAGCGGGTGGAATCTTCCAGTGTGGGGCCCTCGGGGAACTCAGTTTCCTGGGCGGCTAATTTTTCCCAAGTCTTAGTCTCACTTGATTCAATTTTCTCTGAATAAACCGAAAGGTAATTCTCGAGGACATTGGTTTCGAGATTCGTTCGAGCCACTCCGAGAGCTTCTCACTTATGAGGAGGTAGCCCGGCATCCTCAGAGATTCGCTTGACAGCGTGCAAAGTGTTCATGGTCTCGGATTGTGACTGATGTGCACTCGATTTGCAGCACCTATGTACTAGGGCACAACTTGTGGCGAATTTCATTATCTAGCGCGATAGACATGGCTAATCGCATTTGGAAATGTTTCTGCTTGCAATCCCGGAAGCTCGAATACGGACATCCGAACAGAGAAGCGGAGTCCAGCGTCTCGAACCCTTTGAAGGCTCTTCCGGGAACAAGATTCGCCGCTCGTTACCTCGTGAGTCTTGTCTTGATTCTGGAGAGAGATCATGAGCTCCGACACACCGAGGCGTCAAATACCGGATGGCGCGGTGAGCCGCAAAGCCAAGTGGAACAGTGATTCTTGGGAAAAGACTCAGAGTAAGTTGAAGCGGCATTGCGGTGAAGGGAAGACAGCTTTCGTCGATTGCTCGCATGCAGCAGACTCTTCGATCTGCCAAGCTAACAAGCTCACACAGGACGACCTCCAATACGTGAATTCGCTGATGTACCAAGACGCAGACAAAGTCAGACAGGATGCCTTCATTACCTCGTTCGTAGGTTTCGAGAGCGTGCAACGTCGTAGACCACGAGCGGGCTCAGCGGATAGTCGTCAGAGAGATTACACGGCACAATACTCAATCCCGGTGCTGAGGAGTCAACCAGCAGTGAGGGTGTGTGCCGCAAGTTTTCGCAGCATAATGGGCGTGGGTGCGAAGGGGGTTCACAACCTGATGAAGTTCAAGATTGAGGAAAAATGTTCCCGTCCCGAAAGAAGAGGAGGCCGGCGAATCAATGAGGCTCACGAAGAGAAGAAGAAGTTAATACGAGAGCACATTGAGCGCTTCCAGTGCAAAGACTCTCACAATGCTCGTGCCAACGCTCCGAAGCGACAATACTTGTCGAGTGTACTGAGTGTCTCGAAAATGCACACTATGTTCCTCGAAAGTCATCCAGATTCCGGAGTAGGGTACAAAACCTACTACCATACGTTTGCTTCCGAATATAATCTGGCATTCGGTCACCCACGTACGGATGTCTGCTCCACTTGTGTCAGCTTCACGGAGAAGCTTCGGGTCGAGCAGGATGAGGAGAACAGGAAACTCATTGTCGCAGACCAAGCATTGCATCGGTCCCGCGCGAAAAAGTTCCATCCATCCTCTTCATGAGGGCCTCAAACATTTCCTCGGAAATCATGATCCTCGTCGCCAATTGTCGTATCGTGAAAGAGACTACTCTTCGTCGTCTATGAGACTTAGCGAAAAGATTCTGACAGAATTACATCAAGGGCATCCCGGAATGACGAGGATGAAGAGACTAGCCAGGAGTTCCGTGTACTGGCCTAAGCTGGATGTGGACATCGAAGAGACTGTTAAAGGCTGTGAGGCCTGTGTTCAGGAGAACAGAGATTTGAGGAAGGTTCCGCTACGTGCATGGCACCCTTCTGTTCGACCGTGGCAGCACGTGCATATCGATTTTGCAGGGCCCCTCGATGGATTTATGTTTCTAATCGTGGTAGACGCTTTTTCAAGATGGCCTGAGATCGTGTGTTTAAGACAAGCGACGACTTGTTCTACTCTGGCGGCACTGGAATCGATCTTCGCAAGATTTGGCAATCCGGAAGTGTTGGTCGCGGACAACGGCAGTCAATTCAGCGCGTCGCAGTTCTCGGAATTCTGTGCAAATCGTGGAATTCAACTTTTGCATTCGCCCCCATTCCATCCGCAGTCGAATGGTCAGGCGGAAAGATTCGTCGATATATTCAAACGAATGTTCAAGAAAATTCGCTCGGAGGGGCGGAGCACGGAGGAAGCTTTGGCTAAGATGCTTTTCACCCCAGGTCTACAGAACAAAACGCCAGCTGAGTATTTCTTGGGACGACCGCTGCGTACGACTCTATCCCTGCTCAAAGAAAGTTTCTTGATGCCAGGTTCGGCCGAAGGTGTCGACCGAAGCAGAGACAAAGAGCACTTCGATAGACGGCATGGAGTCCGAGAAAGAGTCTACAACGAGGGGGATCTCGTTTTCGCGAAAGACTTCCGGAATCCAGCAAAACCCAAGTGGGCAGCCGGCATTGTCTGCGAGCGCTCGGGGAAAGTTCGTTATAGAATAAGAGTCGACGGGAACGAGTGGATTCGACACGCGAATCAAATCAAACCCCGGCTGGAAGATACTCGAGCGAGTGCCACAGGCGCGGAGGAGCCAGCAGTTGGAGACTGTGAACCTCTGTTGTACATGTTCCCTTCTTCGGAACGGCCCAACAACGATCCTTCGGAGACGGTACTCAGGCAAGCTGAAGTTTTACCCAGACGTTCCACACGATTCAATAAGGGTATGAAACCATGTCGTCTTGGTTACGATGACTGAAGATTCAGCTGTCGGGTGCCAGGAGGCTCAACAACTTGGGGGAGGTGTCGGGTCGGGGACTATAAATAAAGCGGCGTAGTCGATAGGTACGCTAAGTCTCATAGACGACGAAGAGTAGTCTCTTTCACGATACGACAGTCTGAGGCTCTCTGATTGCGTAGTTTTTTCATCTGCTCGATCGGGGCTCTCGTTAGGGTTATGGTTTCACCGGTCACGCTCTTCGTCGAACCGGTGAGGAGGTGGTGTCACAGCTTTCTTGGTCACTCAGTTTATGCTCTAGCTCCCAATGTTCACTCAACACACACGCACGATAGTTTATAGTCACTGAAACCGCTGTTCAGCTTATTCCACCGGTAGCACACTTTTTCCGTTCTTTGTTGTCGCCTAGCAGACGACGTTTTTTTTCAGACTGTTTCAATCTCTTCATGATTTTCCAGGGGTTAACTCGATATTCAATAGCTTTGGCTAGCTGGCGTTCGAAGTTTTTGGTTTCCGCTCTCCCGAGGAGTAGCACTAATCCGTTTCTTTGCATCTTGAATTTGGCTAGAAGGAGTTTCGTGTTCGCAGCGGAGGCGTTACGACGCATATGACGTTCGTATTTTTTCCTGAGTAGGTCGCGGTGCCTCATTTCGTCATCTAGATCACTTGTGGGCGTCGGGAACGTCCGCCAGGGCCCTCCGAAAGAGCCTCCTCGACTCTCTGCAAGAGCCTCTCTTGAAAATTAGAGTAAGCCTCATTAGCTAAGGATAGTCTCAGTTTGTCGACATTGATCTTCTTCTTTTTTTTGTCGGTGACTGAAATATGCTCATCTTTAGGGTGCACAGGACCGCCGTTGGCAAAGTCGGTCTACAAATCAACACGAGCAAGACTCACAGGCCATGAAGTTCCGACGGGGTGGGAAACTGGCAAGGACCGATGTGCTCTACCTGAACGTAGAGAGCGTCAAGATCGGGAATCCCTCCGCGTACCTGGCAGTCACGCTCACGTGTGCACTCTCCTTCAACGCCCACATGGAGGAACGCCGAACGAAAGCACTGGTTGCCAGCAGCAGCATCGCGACGCCCCGAAGGGCACTCGCGCGGTTCGATCTGAAAGCACCGGTCGCCAGCTATGGCACAACGATCATCCGAAGAATACTGTCAGTCGCGCAGCTGGAGACTCTAGAGCGAATCTAACCCGCCTACCTGAAGCGTGTCCTCGGCCTTCACGTGACGACGAAGAACAGATTCGTCTGTCTACTAACCGACACCAAGCTTTTCGTGGAGGACCTACGAGACCGCTACAAGCTCGGGAGTGCATCAGCTTCCGAAGAGGTTCTCGAGATTAGGAGGAGGAAGACGGCGGAAGTGGACCCTCTCTTCTATGAGACAGAGGCCATGAGGAGCGAAAAGTGGAAGGAAGCATCCATGGAGACAAGGCATATGTATGACGACCCACTTCGCCGCTCTGATAGTGATAACGAGGAGTCGGTCTGTCCGGTGAGAATAATAGTTCTATCTACTACTCTAATTGGTTATTTCGTTTTCCATGATGCGGGGTGATTCTTGAATTCGGGCTGATTCGCTGAGCGCAACCTCTGGTGTGCCGAGCTCTTTCGAGTCCGAGAGCCGCTCTCTTTCCGGAGTCACGGAGTGGTGTCCGCGGTGTCGTGTGCGTCCTTCTGTTGCGCTGTTTCACGTTGAGTCTGGTTGCCACGTTCTGCCATGGCACGTCTCCCCCGCGCGCACGAGGCAACGCGGCACCATGGTGAGTCGTCTGTCGTGTCCAACCGTCGCAGTGAGACGGTTGTGTCTTGTTACAACATAATCGAGAGAAAATAACGTAGCGAGGATATCGAAAAAATTGTGGAATATCCAGTAAGTCAATTTGGAGCCTTTGGAACTTCAACATATTCGGTTGTGGACCCGCGAAGCCGGTGAACTTTGACGACTTTTTAGTTGTTGTGAAACGCCACGTGGTAAGGAGCCGTTGACGCGACGGCGAAAAAAAATGCGGAGCGAGTAAGATCCGTTCGAATGTGTGAGCGTGGGACGGAATGATTGAACTGAGTTGATCAGCCTAAAATCAGGGAGGTGAAGAACGCAACAGATTGAGAACTTTCGAGATAGAGACCGTCTCAGATAAAGGACGTTTCAAATAGAGACCGTCTCAGATCAGGGACGTTTCAGATAGAGACCGTTTCAGATAAGGGACGTTCCAGATAGAAACCGTCTCGGAAAAGGGACGTTTCAGATAGAGACCGTTTCAGATAAGGGACGTTCCAGATAGAAACCGTCTCGGATAAGGGACGTTCCAAATCAGCGGTTCCCAACCATTTTGGCTCTGCGGCTCCCTAGCAGACCCAGAATTCCCCTACGGCTCCAGGATGCCCAGTGCCCAGTGCCGTGATTATTATTATGATTTTACCGTAATCATACGTGTGATTATGATTATAATCATACGCACTCGTGTGATTACGGCCATAATCATACGCATGTCTGTGATTATAATCATAATCACACGTATGATTGTGATTGTAATCATACGAATGCGTGTGATTAGGGTGATTCCTGTGATTGTGACTATGATTATAATCATAATCACACGAATGATTGTGATACTAATCATACGAATGCGTGTCATTACTAGAGCTGCGACATTCAGGCAGAATGCCATAAATGCTTTTTGCCTGTCTTTTCAGCCCATTTTCAGACTTTCTGCCTATTTGGACTTTTTCGTGCCATTCATGCCTTTTTAGGCATTTTCAAATTTTTCAGCAGACTTTTCTGGCGGGTTCACGGGCAAAACACCCACTAACTTAGAGCCATTCCTCAGGGTATCAGACGCCGATGCCGCGTGCACGCGGGCGACTTCTTGGAGAAGTCGCACGTGTCTCTTTGTTTTGAATATTGCCACGATCTCGAGCACGCAACGTCGAGGTGATGCGTGCCGACAGCTGTGTCCCTCGTGAGAGTTCCCTGTGCTTGAAGCAAGGCTTCCGAACGGAGCTATTTCAAATTCCCGATAGAAGTCAAAAGTTCTGTGGTGGGATCAGTTCGGAAGCAGTCAGATGCGACACTGAAGATGCCCAAGCACGCCACGAGCAAATTGAGCAAATTGGAATCGTACGTGTCGCTTTTCGGAGCAGATTGTCTGACCTGCATGGACCTATGTCGAATGATGCTTCAAAGCAACATAGCTCTCTACAAAACGCAGTGCTCGTCGTTTCGCAAATTCCTGCAGAAGTGGACGAAACAGCCGGTTCCTCACCACTCAACGTTAAGGAATACTATCTGAAGCCCACCTACGATGAAGTAATCAGGAGGATACAGGATTCGATCGGCGATTCGAAGATATGGGTTTCGGTGGATGAAACAACGGACGCGAAGGGCCAATTCGTGGTACACGCAGTGGTCGGCTCACTTGACGGGTCCAAAGCTTCGACCCCATATATTCTCACCTCGGAAGTTGTAGAAAGCACCAATCACGCCACCATCGCGCAGGCTCTCTGTAATGCTCTGAACATTTTGTGGCCGGATGGTTTGAAACACGATCGAGTGCTTCTCTTCGTGAGCGATGCGGCAAGGTATATGAAAAAAGCAGCCGAAGGCCTGAAGATCCTCTTTCCGGAAATGGTATTTATCACCGTGTCTGTGAAGAGCTACGGGAAGCGTTTCCTGACGTTGATTCTTTCATCGGCAACGTGAAGAAAGTGTTTCGGAAAGCTCCTTCCCGCATCCAAGTTTTCAGAGAACTCGCTCCAGGTCTAAGTCAGCCTCCAGAGCCCGTTTTAACACGCTGGGGCACCTGGCTGAAGGCTGCGTGTTACTATGCGGAGAACTTCGAGAGCATCGAAAAAGTTCTGAAGAGCTTCGATCCCGAAGACGCGCTCTCCATTGCTACATCCCAGAACCTGCTATCGGAGCCGAAGCTCAAATCGCACCTAGTGTACATTGCGACGCATTTCGGAAAAATTGCAGAGGCTATCGGAAAACTGAAATGTGCTGCGCAGCCCATTGAAACAACATTCGGTATTCTGGAAGAGATCGAGACTTCTGTCTTCGCCGCAGTCGGACCAAAGAGCGGTCCGATCAAGGCGAAGCTTCGCTGCGTTCTGCAAAACAACGAGGGCTATGGTGTCTTCAGAGAAATTTTGTCAGTCGTTCGAGATCACGGGCCGGTTCCGCCCCACTTCACCTTAGCAGATACACCTTTGTCCCGTTGTGCTCCTATGGTGAGCGTCGTTGTCGAGCGATCCTTCTCAAGGTATAAGATGTTGATGTCGGATCGTAGATTGTCTCTGACTCAGGAGAACGCAAAATATCACATCATACAGATGTGTAACTTAATCGATGGTGAGGACGAATGAAAAATCGGTGCGCCTTTGCCAATGCCTTTGTTGCCATTTTTCGCCTATTCTTAGCGCCATTTCCGGCTGTTTTTAGTGCCTTTTTGCCTGCCTTTTTCTCGATTTTGAGTGCCTGAATGTCGCAGCTCTAATCATCAGCCTCCATGTCTTTTTCCTTCATTACCCGCTGGGTCTCTTGTAGGAGTGCTCGAATTTCAGGGTCAGCTTCTCCTACTTGATCTTCAAGGGCTCGGATCGGCTCCATGAGCCCATCTCGTTCGTCGCCGGTCATGGCTTGGCCGTCCATCTCCTTAATCTTCTTGCACAGGGTTTCCATCTTACGAATGATCGGTGTTATAGGCTCTGGGGTCTGGAACAGCTGCTTCTCCGCTCGGGTCTCCTCCCTTCCTCGAGTTGTCGTTTCCCTTTGGGTAGGGGCATTTCGAAAGCCAGCATGAGACCGTCGTTGACATCTTCTTGGCGGTGTTGGTTTGGAGTGTGCCGCCGTCTTAATTGGTTTGCGTGTCGCAATGTTTTCGGTTTTCCACCTCAACATCATACATGACATTGTTGCGCCGCTCCACATTACCGTGGGTCCAATATTGTTTCTTGTGTCGTTCCATCCGGAAATACACCGCACCGGGTCGTTCGTCTCGAAGCTCTTCTCTCTAACACGGTGATGTCTATCGAAGTTCTTTTTCATTCGAGCTTCATAGATGGAAGTTTGTATTGAAGCAATGGCATTGGTTCTTTCAGCTTGTGGAGGCAGCCTGCCGAGTCCGGTTCGGAACTTTCTCCCCGTGAACATTTCTGCAGGAGTTCCTCCGTCTAAAGCTTGCGATGGGGTCGTCCGATATGACCTCAGAAATTTCTGCGGAGGTGGTGCCTTCTCGTTGCATTTTTGAAAAAGCTCTCCTGAACGTATCTACCATCCTTTTTGCTCTCCCGTTGCTTTACGGGAAGTTGACGGCCGAGAAAGATTTCTTTATGTCGTTTCTACGGCAAAATTCTTTGAAGTCGTGAGCTTTGAACTGAGTTCCATGATCGGTGACGATTTCTTCAGGAACACCATACTGGGTGAATAAGCTTTCAAATGCCTCGATCGTATTTGCTATGGTGATTTTCTTCATTGGAATGATTTCCGACCAATTGGAGAACGAGTCAACGATGATGAGATGATGCACATTCTTAATTGGTCCGGCAAAGTCCGCGTGGATTCGCTTCCAGGGTCCCTCTGGCTTTTCCCATGGCAATATAGGAATCTTGACCGTATTCTTGCTGGCCAGCTGACAGTCATCGCAGGATCTGACAAACTCTTTGATTTGGTCGTCAATCTGTGACCAGTACACGTATGATCTCGCAAGTGCTTTCATTCTCGTCTCTCCAGGGTGCCCGTTGTGCAGGGTGCTCAGCACTTCCTTCTGGAGGTCGGCGGGGATAACGACCCGGTTTCTGAACAAGATGATGCCCCCGGAGGTGCTCAATTCACTCCGTCTCGAGTACAAGGCGAAGAGGGCGTCTTCGCGAGGAATTTTCGGCCACCGGCTGTCGACGAACTTTTTGGCTCGAGAGAGGACTCTATCGGTCAAGGTCCCTCTTCGGATTTCGTCTCTGGTTACAGGTAGAGCCGCAGTGTTTTCGACGAGGGAGTTTTCATCGTCTAATTCGATGCTCGCTATGACTTTGTCGGGCAAATCGTTGTTGCTGTCGAGGTCACTCTGTTGTTCCGCGATAAGGCGGGACAAGGCGTCGGCGTGGGCTCCGCCGAAGTCTGTCGTTTTCTTGTACCGGAACTCAAATCGGTAATCCAGGAGAATCACGGCCCATCGTTGTAGTCTCTTCGCCGAGTGGGCTGAGATACCGTTTGTTGAGCCGAATATCGAGAGTAATGGCTTATGTTCGGTGTTGTGGATGAATTTTCGACCGAAGATGAATTTGTGGAACTTCTTGACAGCATAAACGAGCGCGATCGCCTCCTTCTCGACCTGGCTATATTTGCGTTCAGTATCGGGAAGAGAGTGCGATGCGTGCATGATAGCCTTCTGAGTTTTATCAGGCATTTCATGCATTAATACACTGCCAATTCACTCTGGCTCGCGTCCGCACTTATGATGATTGGTAGATTCGGATCATAAAGTGTTAAAAGTAGGTCCGATGGAAGGCATTGCTTCATCTTTTGGAAACTTCTCCCGCATGCGTGTGTCCATTCGAACCCTGCATCTTTCTTGAGCAAGATGTTCATTGGTTCCTTCAGAGTTTTCATGTCCGGGATAGAAGGTTATCATGCCCAGCGCTGCGCGGAGTTCGGGGATGTTTTTCGGTGAGGGCATCTCGACGATCGCCTTCGTTTTATCGGGGTCTGGGTTTAGGCCTTCGCCGCTGAGAATGAAACCAAGGAATTTCACTTCAGTCCGGAGGAATGAGCATTTCTCTTCGCGGACTCTCAGTCCGTCCTCTCGGAGACGTTGAAAGTTTGGTTGTGGAAAATCATAATCATGATTATGATTATGATTAAAATCATGATTAGAATCACAGAAATCGGAAAATCTCGAGGATGATTAGGATTATAATCATAACCATAGCGATAGTCTTATTAATCCTGTGATTCGGTCTAATCATGCCCTCGACCATGGTATTTTCGTCAGATCATGCATTTTGGGCGAGGTCAAGATACGTCGGACTTTTCGAGATCGCTAATCTAAATTCTCGTATGAATCGTCCACGCTCTCCGCCTCCCAAATCTCAACTCCTCGCGGCTCAGCTCGGAAGGGTGTTTGGCCTTGTGACTCAGATATTCAAGAAAGCTATGGCTCTTCGATGTAAGATGGGCGACTAAGATCTATGCGATGTTTCATGGTCATGGAGGACACATGGAGGTTATGAAGCATGATCGCTCTAGGGCTTTATGCTGACCACAAATCTTAATTAAGCACAACAATGAGACACGTGAGTTATGAAAGACAATCTGGCCTGGATGAATGACGAACTCTAATTCAAATCAGACTTCGATTTGATTCAAGTCAGTCGTAAAAAGGAGGAGCCTTGCGAAGGACAACTCTTTGTTCAAACCGCTCATCACTCAAACGGTTGGCACGGGGCGCGTTGATCATTGATGCGTAGGAAAACAATCGTTCGACCTCCGCGCTAGACGGCGGAGGCGTGTTGTATTCTGTGAATATAGACGCGATCGGTCCATATCGATGGAGCATTGACTCTTCAGTGTCAGGATCATTGAGATATTGCCTCACGAGGATTTCGCTCGAGTCAGCCGTCACTGCGGATAGAACGGCGGGCGCAAACTCTCCTGAGGGAGCTTCGACATCGACATCGAAATTATAATAGTCGTCCCCAGGCGGCGTACAGATGGGTACTGCCGTCGGGGCTTGTTTTGCGCGCACTAACTCTTCGAAGCGTCTTAGGATGTAATCCTTATCGTAAGCCGAGATCCTTTTGCACCAAGTCGATTTGAATTTGGGCGTTGAGATTGCCGCTATGGCGCTCCGTTCCCCCTGAATCGTTGTACAATCGAAGACGTCCTTGAAACGCTGCTCGACACTCTGGATGAGCTGCTCGGCTACGGGTCCGCAGAAGCGAAACGTTGTATTGGATAGCGAGACCGTAAGCTGTATCTTCACGACATGAAGCGTTGGCAGTAGAATACCGTAGTGAGCCTTTTTCTCGCCTTGCAATATGTCGAGAGCCACCGAAATAGGTCCCGAACACCTAAGGTACTCCTCGATATATGTGAAATCCTCATGCGTCAGGCTCGGGTGAATATTGAGCGCAATCGCGAGCGCCGGGAGTTTAGCTTTGATGTCGAGAACGGCCTTCAGCGAATCATACAAGCTGTCCCATCTGGTCTCAACTGGGCGGGGCAGGCATCTTCCCGTTACGTGGGAGACGATTTCTGCCGACTTCCCTCTCCTGCTAGCTCTCCACAACACGTTGCATTTCGAAATGACCGACTGATGGAACTCCCGGAGCTCCGAATGTTCTGACCGTTTCAGAAGCTTGAGAATATCGCTTGTCGCGCACAGCGCCAGAGTATGCGCCGCACACCTTGCATGTGAAGGCAGCCGAAACACACTCTATCACTGAGACCTTCCCAAGTGAGCGATTCTGTCGTCTCGTCTTCCGTCGACTCTTCATCGTTGTCCTCAGAGGTGTCGCTGAGAAGCTCGTCGTCTTCATCGTCAGCGAGGAATTCTTCCCCGGAGCTACTCGTTCTGTCGGTAGATTGAGAGCTGCTCATAGACTCCGACTGGAAATAGGAGGAAGAAGGTGGTCAGCGAAGGATCTTCGCCGGGAGCCGAAGGTTCAGCTGAACCGTATCACACGATGCATGAAGGTAATCAAGATGCCTTACCGGGTCGTCATCGTCGATCTGGTTGAGGAGTTCGATCTGCTGTGCATCTGCCGGAGCTCGGTCTGGTGCGTCGTTGCCAAGATGAGGCTGACGCTCAATCACAGTTGAGTCAACACCGAATTCTGCGAACGCTTTTACAAAATTCGACCCATTGTCGGTGGTCACTGCCTTGATCTTCGAGTAATCGAGTCCGAAAGAGCTGTGAATAGCTACGAGCAGAGAAGCGATCTTGTCGAATGTGTGCTCTCCGGCAAAACGGCGACAAGCTAACGGCGCAGATTTCCTCTGGAAATCATGATCCAACCAATGGATCGTGACGCCGAGAAAGCTTTTATTTCGTCCTGACCAGATATCTGCAGTAGTTCCTACCCATTCAATCTCGGCCAGCTTGCTCGTCAATAGAGATTTGTACTGATCGAACGCATGCCCTAGTTTTCCTCCGAGTGTTTTCCGAAACATGACCTTGATTCCTCCGCGTTTAGCACCAAGAATATCCAACAAATCTCGGAAGGACTCGTTTTCAACTACAGATAGCGGAACCATGGTTTGTAGCACGAAATTCGCCACTGCAGAATCTATCTGAGCTTGGAGAGTCGGCTGCGATAAGCGTAGACGGGTTTCACCGGACCGTCTCGGATTGCGCGCGACGAATTCTGCTCTCCTGTCCACGATATATTTCAAAAAAGCTGTCGACTTGTTCGGAGCGTGATGTTTCTTAAGATGCGTTATCAAGTTCGATGTTCGGTTCACAGACACCTTAATCTTTGCTTTGTCCGCAACTTGGGGCTGGCAATTCAAACACAAAACCGTCACGCTCTTGCTGGATTCGATTTCTTCCAAATTCGCTGCTGAAGTCGTCGCGACTGGCTTGAAGAAAGGGCTCTCGAGAGCATGTTGAACGGCGAGTTTTACTCCGCTTGGTAGATTCATGGGTTCCATGCTTCGTGGCTGCTACTCCACAGAGACAAAGAAGGTCTTCGGCGTGGATCTTTCAGAGGAATCACAGCTTCGCTCGTCGAGCCGAACACACTTCTGCTCTCGTCGAATCGAGCATGGAGATCCAGGGTCTCCGCAGACTTTCCGGAGCTTTCCCGGAACGGCGAATTCTCAGCTGGAGAACCCACGCACGAATATCACGTGTGACGGGACGATATTCACCAGGTGTTTGTTTCGTGCAATCTCTCCCCGGCCGTGACCGTGAATGCGCGTTCGCACGTTCGCACTTCGCACATTCTAATTATTGCGAGCTGCATATTTCCCTCTCTAAAGGCCTCTCCGACAGCGCGCAATCCTGTGATTACGGTTATGATTACGACTAAGATTATGATTATGACTTTGATTATGACTATGACTATGACTTTGATCTTAATCATATTAAAAAAATCCGATCTGTGATTATAATCATATTCCTAATCGTGATTACGATTTTCCCCCACGCTGGATTGAGGGATTAAGAGAGATTGAGGGATTGAGGGAGATTGAGGGATTACGGGAGATTGAGGAATTAGGGGAGAGTGAGGGAGTGAGGGAGATTGAGGGATTACGGGAGATTGAGGAATTAAGGGAGACTGAGAGATCTAGGGAGATTGAGAGACCTAGGGAGATTGAGAGATCTAGGGAGATTGAGAGATCTAGGGAGATT
>NW_003804854.1:25720-31017 GCF_000255335.2 Galendromus occidentalis | reverse complement strand
CTACTCCATAGAGACAAAGAAGGTCTTCGGCGTGGATCTTTCAGAGGAATCACAGCTTCGCTCGTCGAGCCGAACACACTTCTGCTCTCGTCGAATCGAGCATGGAGATCCAGGGTCTCCGCAGACTTTCCGGAGCTTTCCCGGAACGGCGAATTCTCAGCTGGAGAACCCACGCACGAATATCACGTGTGACGGGACGATATTCACCAGGTGTTTGTTTCGTGCAATCTCTCCCCGGCCGTGACCGTGAATGCGCGTTCGCACGTTCGCACTTCGCACATTCTAATTATTGCGAGCTGCATATTTCCCTCTCTAAAGGCCTCTCCGACAGCGCGCAATCCTGTGATTACGGTTATGATTACGACTAAGATTATGATTATGACTTTGATTATGACTTTGATTATGACTTTGATTATGACTTTGATTATGACTTTGATTATGACTGTGATTATGACTATGACTATGACTTTGATCTTAATCATATTAAAAAAATCCGATCTGTGATTATAATCATATTCCTAATCGTGATTACATATTCCCCCACGCACGTTGTTTCAACTTGAAACAACTTCGCTAGTCTTCCCTCGTGTTCTTCGATTGTCGAGCTGGTCACCAATATGTCATCGAGGTACGCGGTAGTACCTGGTAGATCATCGGTGATAGTGTCCATGCGGCGCTGGAACGAGCTTGGCGAAGTCTTCACCCCGCAAGCTGACCGTTTCATTTTGAATAATCCCTTTACCGTGTTGATGGTGAGGTGTTCTTGCGATTGACTCTCTACTGGTATTTGCAGGTAAGCTTTTCCGCGAGGTCCAGCTGGGAAAAATATTTCCCGCCGTTGAGTTTCGCGAAGATACTTTCGGTCGTGGGGAGGGGATAAGCGTCGTCTTCGATCGAGGTATTTAATCCCGTGGAGTAATCGGCGCAGAGCCGGATCGTTCCGTCTTTCTTTCGGGCGACGACTACCGGTGCGGCGTACCTGGAATGGGCTGTCGGCTCGAGGACGTCCTCGCTCACGAGTCGCTCGATTCCACCGACAATCTTCGGAAGTAGAGCATATGCTACGGGACGTGCCTTCTTGAAGCTCGGTGCGGAGTTTTCTTTGACCTTGAAAGTCGCTTCGAATGTTGTGCATTTCCCCAGGCTTTCGGTGAACACTTCTGGAAACTTCCGCTTGAGATTCTTCTGGATTTCTCCTTTCTTGATTTCGGAGGATCCAATTACTGATTGAATCGACCTCGCGGGAGGGTTCCTGGACTGGTCTTGGAGAAACTTTTTCAAATCTGGGTCCCTTTGGATCCAGTCTAGTCCGAGTAATTCACGGTTTTCTGTTACATGACAGTCGGTATGAAATTCGAGACTGTTCATGCGAACGGCGCAGCGAAAGGTTCCGAAGACTCTTAGGGGTTACCCGTCGGCCAACGTCAGGCTGACTGTAGGTGAGCGTAGCGCTGGTTTGTTGAGTTGAGACCAGATTCGGCGAGAGATGAGTGAGACTTCCGCGCCTGTATCTAGAGTCGAACTGAACGTCCGACCGCTGATTGTGACCTGCTTCGGGAACCGCCTGACGGTATTGGGTTGTAACCGAATCTGTCGAAGATTTCGATCAGGTGTGAAATCCGTAGATCGATTTGAAAAACAGGCTCGAGGAAGGCGGCCCACTTTCGAACAGATCGAACAAGTTGTGTTCTTGTGTCGGGAATCACGGTGGTGATGATACGCTTTGGCACACCGGTAGCACTGTCTCATGTAATTATTGCTCGTGGAGGGTTGTTGCTCGTCCTTCGGTGGAACGTTTTCTCTCGGTGATTTTTTTTGGGTTTCGTTGATTTCGGAGCGGCTTATAGCCATAGAAGTCCTTCTCAAGTTGTTCGAAATGTTCCAGATCGTCGATAATTTCTGGAAAGCTATATTCGTCCTCGTCCTCTCCCGTAAGTCTCGCTGCCCGGGCACGAATATCGTTGTCTTCAAGTTTCATGAGCGATGAGATGAGGATGTATTGCTTCATTTTGTCGAGGGTTATATACCCCCACTGTGCTTCTTCAACTGCTTCGTTGTACAGACCCATTACTTCTTTCATGGGACGACCGGAACGCTTGATGCGAAGCGATTTTATGCGGCGCTTGAACAGACTGGTGGGGATTGAGAATGATTTCTTCAGGAGCTCGATTGTCTCTTCCGCTTCCAATTCTCTCAGTCGAGAGCTGGGTGTCGTAGCCGACGGCACGCGCGACGCTCAGTCCAATCGAGTATTCGCCCTATAAATCGGTGAGGTGAAATAAGTCGAACATTCCTCCCTCCAAGCCATTCCCCAGAGTAGGAGTAGTTATCACAAGGCAGCGGTGGAATCCTTGAATTTGAGTTGAATTTGGACTCAGGCTCGTGTGTGTGCAGGCGAAGACCACGTGATTCAGCAAGTTATCCGAAATATCTTCAGGAAAAATTAGGGATGGAGGACGAATCGGCGTCCATGTTAGTGGAAGGTTTTGAGCGAGCGCTCGCAAACGAAGCATCAGGAGAAAATGTGCAGGAAAATGAGGACCTCCCACCACCGGTGTGGTCGAGGGATACAGTGAGAGATACAGCCGTTCCGCTTGGCGAGTTCTCAGGGAAAGGTACTGTTGGTGGAGCCGACGAATGACTAGATAGGTTGATTTCGGCAAGAAAGGTTGGCAGATGGTCCGAGGCATACACTCAGAGTGTCCTCCTCAGGAAGTTGGTTGGTCCCGCGGCATCTTGGTACAGTCGGACCCGCCTATAAGAGACACCTCGGGGAACCTTAAAAAGTCTCTTATATGCGAGTTTCTCTTATGCGCGGAAACACCCAATCGCGGATGAAATGGTTGGAAATGATGAACCTTTCTTCATGGGTTCGCTTACGTTAGCCTAAGGCGCGTCTAGAAGGCCGAACAAGCCGTCGGAATCGGGAAAAAATCGTTTCGTAGTGAAAGTGTTCCGACCTGTCTCTTTGAAGCGAATCCTTCAACATGGAATCCTATGAGAAGGGGAATCGTGACGAGTCTCTTATGAGCGAGTTTCTGTTATAGGTAAGCGAGTTTTCAAGTCTCCTATATGCGATTTTTTTAACATGGGAGTCTATAGGCTCGGAAACCAGGGAATAGAATCTGTCTCTTATAAGCGTGTTGAGGCGAAATAAGACGAAAAACTGTGAGTCCTCAGACTTGCAGCTATGTATGACTCAGAGCGTTGAGACGCTTCTGAGATGAGTCACTGAAGCGGGGTTACACCCCGGCTCCGTAGTAGTATAAGACTCTTCCCGCTTGTAAGAAAGCGGGGTTCGATCTTAGTAAAGCGTATGTATGTAGGTACGCATGCCAGGAAGGCGGAGCCCTCCTGCCCCTGCCACCCCGTCTCCTGTATATAAGGAGACTTCTCTTCAATAAACTTTACTGTGGTGTCTCCCCTTCGCGAGACTGTACTCCTGAGTCATCACTCATACTCCTTGAGTCAGTACGTTTCCCGTCTTCCAACTTCACGTTCTAACACGTTATCAGCACGACTAGCTCTGCTTACCATCGCTGGCGTGACTTCCAAGGAAGATAAACGAAGGGGTAAGCTCTTTACTTGTACCTTTTGGTATTGGTTGTACGGCAGAATCGGGCTGCGATTTGGTTTCTTTCGGCTAATGCAAAGTGCTCCGGAGATTGAGGATACGTTTGAGTTTGTCACGATCCCATCTCATACTCCCCGATTGGCAGATATGCCGGGAGATGGAACAAGCGGATCTGGTCCGAAATTCAATCAATTACAAGGTGTGCGACTCATGGACAGTGGAAAGAATTGGACACCGTGGCGGATTTCGGTCCGAGCGCTTCTTGGGGCTGTGCCGAATGCACTCGAAGCTACGAAGGGCGAGCTTCCAATGACCGATACTAATTACAAAGCTGCCAATGGTGCAGCTAAGGCGATAATTCTCAATTCTATCTCTATGAATTTGATCACCGCCTACTTTAACGCCACGAACACCGACTTGGATGCGAAGTCAGCTAAGGACATATGGTCTGCTCTCGAGAATCGCTTTGGCGGCACGAATTATGCCGCGCAAGGAGCAGCCAAGAAGAAATATAATGACTTCAAATATAATCCATCCAAGACTGTCATGCAGAATGTAGAGGCCTTCAAAACCGTTCTTGGAGGACTCCATTTGGCAGGCGTTAAGGAGGATGACCAAATGGCTTGCCAGAGATTCTTGGGTCTGCTTCCGCCCTCTTGGGCGTCTCTGGATCTCTTCTGGGGAACCAGGGCGACAGCTGACCAGACCATGACGAAATTGGTCGAATTCATCGACCAATATGCCACGAGGCGTGAGACCGCTGGACAGCCCTCCGGCGATGTCGAGCCCTCGGCAATGTTCTCTAAGATGTCCATCGGTGCAAACCGACCTCGTCAGAGCAATAATCGCAACTTCTCTCGAAACCCTCGTCATTTCAATCAGCGTCCAAATGATGGTCGCAATGACTTCAACTCTACCCCTAATTATTCGCAAGCGAATACTAATTCACGTCGCGGTGGTCGAAACAACTTCAATCGCAATTCAAACAATGGCAATAACTTTCAGCGAAATCATTTTCCTAATCCAGGCCCTTCGGGCCGTTCAGGTCCTTCAGACCAATCACGATCTAATAACTCTAATTCATTCGGATCAGATCAAAACAATCGCCCTCGACCCCAGCAAGGCCGATCCCGCCGTCCATTACGTGCGTCCGCGAATGTCGCCGTGGTGGATGATTTCAATCGCGATGTTGAAATCTTCACTGCAAGTCTGGACGAAATCTCATTGGATTCGTCCTCCTGGCTCATTGACTCCGGTGCATCGCATCACATCGCCAAGTGCCTCGATTCAATGCGAATCTACTCTGCCTACGCAACTCCCCGCGAAGTGAAAGTGGGAGGCCAGCAGAAGCTCTCCGCACTTGGTGAAGGTCAGGTTGCATTGGAGGTGCTCTCTTTAGACGGGGAGCCCACAATCCTGCACCTGTCCTCGGTGCTCTATGTACCTGGGATGCGCCGCAACCTCGTGTCAATGTCCGCCCTAATGACTGACAATTGGTCTATTGTTTCCACTAAGACCGACCTCCATCTGAACCGGGACTTAGCTACTCTGCGGGTTCCGATGGTCGATGGTCTTTTTGCCCTCCGAGCAAGACCCGTGACTGTTCCCACTGATGCCGAATGCTTGTTCACTACGTCACGTCCTCTCGCCTTACAGAAGGCGCATGAGATGCTTGGTCACATAAATAAGCGCCAAGTTAAACAATTCTTGTCTCGAGAGGGGA
>NW_003804854.1:6509-25700 GCF_000255335.2 Galendromus occidentalis | reverse complement strand
CTTCGTCCGTTCGGGTCCCCGTGTTTCTTCTATAATACGAATGTTTCCCGTTTAAGATTCGACGAGATAGCGCTAAAGGGAATCATGGTTGGTTACTCTCACAAGATCGATGGATATCGTATCTATAAACCAGGTTACCGGAAAATAATTCCGACGAAAGACGTCGTCTTTGGGGATGAGGCGCCGCGCAGCGCCGCGCATAACTCCGGTCCGGGAACGACCGATGTGGCCACATCTGATGGAGATGCGTTCTTGAACTCCAGCGACGAATTCGCTGTCGAGTCTTGTCCTTCTGACGAGGAGGACTCTGGGTGGCTGATGACCCCATGGTCAACCCCCAGCCATTACTGATCCCGCTCCCGTTATTCCTGCTGCGGTCTCAGACGGTTCGGTAGAGCAAAGAGGACAGATTCCCCCCACGGAGCCAATGAATTTAAGACGACGCGATACTCTAAGAAGACCGCCGCGCTATGAGACCAATGTTGTTCAAAGCGCCTCCTCCTCTCCACAAGAGCGAGAAGCTCCACGTGAGCCGGCCACTCTCGCTCAAGCTCTTGCGAGTCCGGAAGCAGAGCGTTGGAAGGAGGCTATGGAATCAGAAATCGCTTCAATGCGAGCGCATGGAGTTTGGTCTCTGGTTGACCCTCCGCATGGCAGACGTCCAATCTCTTGCCGTTGGGTCTATAAAATAAAGACCAACGCAGAAAACAAGGTGGACCGTTTTCGCGCTCGTCTCGTAGTCCGAGGGTATAATCAAATAGAGGGGATTGATTACCACGAACTCTTCGCCCCTGTTGCCCGACTGGACACAATACGAACGCTTCTTGCCATTTGCGCCGCCAAGCGTTTACGCTTACGGCAATTTGATATTTCTACGGCATTTCTCTATGGGTCCTTACCAGAACAAATCTTGATGACTCAACCCCCCGGTTTCGACGATGGCTCCGGGAGAGTATGCCTCTTGACAAAATCCTTAGTACGGGCTCAAACAGGCACCGCGGTGCATCAACAAGAAGCTTGCCAGTGTGCTCTCAGACCTGGGCTTCACCCAGAGTCATGCGGACAACTGCCTCTACTATTGGCAAGGCCCGCAGAGGGAGCTAATTTTACTTGCCATCTATGTCGATGATGGAATGTTGGCAGCTACCAACGAGCATCTGGTTCAGTCAACGCTTGACAAAATAAGTCAGCACTTCAAGATAAAGACTTCTCAGCTTGATCTATTCCTGGGATTACATATCCACGTTGACAAGAGTCATAATATCTGGCTGAATCAGTGCAAGTACATCCAAAGCTTGCTCAGGCGCTTTAATATGCAGAATAGCCGCCCGATCTCAGCACCGTCTGACCCTGGTATATACAATATATTACCGGCAGACAAAGGCATGCCAAAATGCAATCGCCCCTATCGAGAAATAGTGGGTGGTCTTCTCTGGATCGCTATTTGCACGAGACCAGATATCTCGTTTACGGTCGGCTACCTTGCGCGCTTTCTCGACTCCTATACAGAAGCGCATTATCAGGCCAGTTTGAAGGTTCTGCGGTACTTGTAGGGTACGCGGATTTTGCCGCCTGTAAAGAAAACCGCCGTTCCGTCAGCGGATCTCTCGCCACTCTGTCCGGTGGGGCTATCCTCTGGCAGAGTGCTCAGCAGCGTTCGGTGAGTCTTTCGACAACCGAAAGTGAGTTTTACGCGCTCGCTGACGCCTCTAAGTCGTGTTTCTGGCTACGCACGCTCTTCTCAGAACTTAAAGAGGCTGTCAACCCCGTCGTCTACGGGGACAATCAGAGCTGTGGTATACAACTAACGAAGAAACTCTCGATCACTGAAGACACTGGTGATTTCTCGAATCGGGGAGTCTCCGAGAGCGATACGCTCTGATTTATTCGCAATGACGGCTCTTGTTCTCGATTAGGTTCGTCTGAACCCCGAAATACGTGAATTCCGGGATCCGAGAAGTACTATTGAAGAGATAACCCTGTGAGCGTGATCACCGGGTTGAATGAATATTTTTCGAGAGAGAGATAATTCTAAGATGGATGCCCCCGTCAGAATTGATGATTACTTGAAATCTGATACGGCTTGCCACCCCGAGGGCATGTTAGATCACGTCATAGATCGTGTCCGTGTCTACAACCGGTAGTGGCTGTCTTTGCCCTCTACCGTCGTGCACCGCGCGGCGTCTCCGTGAGCGGCTGTCGGACAGACGGCGCATGCGCAGTGCCCGGCGATTCTTTCCACATACTATCGCCGACATTAACTATCGCCGGAGCTTTCGGTCTCCTTACGACTGATAATGACAATGGTAAATAATAACAATATCCTTTGATCTAACTCTGCTATTCCTAAAGCATTAATCAAGTGGCTCTCTACTAAGCCTGGAGTGTAGAGACAAGGCGGTTTGACCGACCGAACCAAAACATTAGCACAACTATCGCCGGCCGTGAACATCTGTATGTCTTTTCCCCATGGTGCGCAACCTGCCCCCGTGGGGCTGTTCGTCACACCTCCGGATTGTGTCGACTGATGAGTGTGATGTCGAAAACTCCACTGATTCCCAGATTTGGTATCTGTCCACCGGCGGTCGAGAGGACCAGATCGACCTGGGATTTCGGGATCGCTCACAGCTTTTTCACGAATTCTGTCCTCACGTGGGAGGATTGACTACCGGCGTCAACGAGGATTCTGCATTTGATCTCCTTGTCGCCGACTTCAGCGATTACACAGGCTGTCCGCAATGACTCAGCAGAGTTCAGAGCGTCAACGTTAAGGTTTGACGACGTCCGATTTGTTTCTCTTTCCGCAATATCTGCTGCAACATTGGGACATAAGAGCGTGATGCATACCTCCGCAGTTCCTGCAAGCTGATATCGGGCCTTCCTTGCAATGCCTCGCATCATGATTTAGCTTAAGGCATCTCAAACATGCTCCGACTGATTTAGCTCTCTCCCTTCGTCCTGTCACGGTGAGGTTTCGGGTGCAACGGAATGAGGGGTGGTTTTCTTCGCAGAAGAGGCATGCCAATTTGGCTCGAGGAGGCGGGTTCGTGTTGCGTGGACTTCTCGCCGGAGTCTCCGGTTTCCTGGTCAGGAACGATTGCAGGTGTCTCCGCTCTGTGTATTCCGGTTGATGTTGTTGACGATCCGGCTGATTCTGGTAGAATCTCATTGGAGGTCTCTGATCGGTCAGGTACCGTGGCTGCTCGCTTTGATACTGTCTCCGTGGCATCGCCGCCGAACTTGATGGCAATGCAGTAAGTGGTCTTGACTGATTTGCTTGAACGCTGAGTCGCCTCGGGCTCGGTGGTGGATATCGAGAGCCACGTCGCGGATGAGGAGATTGGTTCGTTTCACCGTAGCTTTGAGCCGATCCTTTCGCCTTGTCATAGCGAGTCCCTTCTTCCATCAGGTAGTCAAGCAGGACTTGGAGAGGTGGTTTGGCGCTGTTCTTGGCTCGAATGTTTGCCTCTCTAGCAATCGTGCAGGATAATCTGCCCAAGGTCTTAGGGTAGCATGCATCGTGTAGTGATTGATAGAAGCGGCCAAGAGCAATCAGCGAGAATATGTGCTGCGAGATTTCAGTGACGAGAACCGACAATATATCGTAAGCCAGTTCGGGTCCCGATGACAGGATCCCTTTGAGCTCCTTCAGATGAGAGATCGCCGCGTTTGATCCATCATCGAATTTCGTTCTGAGAATCTACCTCGCGATTTCGTAGTTTGCGGCGTCCATAGAAAGGTGTTGAACTGCTGTCAGGGCTTTCCCGTATAGATGGTGTCACGAAAAGGACCAGGTCCGTTGCGTCATCATCAACCATATATTACTCCCACCACACTATTCCGACCATATTACACTCTATTCCAATCACATCACACATCCCAAGACACACTCACAGAGAGAGGCCAGGTAATCACCTAGGGTAATCTTACTATACAGTTAATCCACGGCAGCGATTCTCAATTTATTTTCTCCTACGTCTCCCTTCTGCCTCTTGGGGAGCGCTCGCGTCTCCCCCGAGGGTCATCGAATGTCTGAGAATATAGAGTTTCGACCGAGACATGCCACAGTGCCGTTTTATCCGTACATACGGCTTCATCCTTTAATTGTACAATGATTATAAGCTTGGAGTACAGTGGCAATGAGCTTGGTGAGCTTCCAGAAACGTGAAATCAGGTCGGTCGGGAATTCTCGGATCCCTAAGCGTCTCCCCTAGATTTCTCTCGCGTCTCCCGCAGGAGACGCGTCCCCCTAGTTTGAGAAACGCTGATCTAAGGGGTTCCTCCCCTTCCTTCCCATGTATATATTCCATATTCATTATTCTTATGTCATTCATTATTTCCCAAGTTAAATAATCTCAATCAGAAATGAATAAATAAGACTCGGAGTCGGTAGCACACTTGGGGATTCGCGCCGTCAGCAGCGGCGTGTATCGATAGCGAACCCTTCTCGGAACAACCATCTGGCCACTGAGGGCGCGACAGTCTCCAACAGCTGACTGTCAGCGGAGCTGTCACTGGCCGGAACTGAGACGTCACAAGCCAGTAGCAACCTCGACATCGGTAGCGCCTGATCACGCTCAGCGCACCCCGATATTTCTCGGGACTCAGGGTTCAAATCCCTGGTCCCGTTTTGCGAAGAGATGGGTCTGGGTCACGCCCCGCTATCTAATTCATTCCCCCCAAGTGCGTGCAGACTTAGAGTCATTTCTAGTGAATCCTTCGTGTTCTCATTGGGAGTGCCTTGAAGCTGGGCCACAATAAATGGTGTCAGAAGTTTCAAGAACTCATCGCTCGAAGGTTCAAATCCATCAGCATAGTATCTCCAGGAGGTGAAGACTCCGTCCAAGGACTCTCACTCCCTCGAGCTCTCTTCAAGAACCCAGGATTCGCTCCCACAGCCAGGCCGAGCGAGCCGAGTGCGTGGAAACCCAGAATCGAGAATCTCAGGGAGTCACGTCTCCCAGATTCTCCCGAGTGCAGCAATCCACGTTAGTGTTCCCAGCGATCCTGAACTCATCTAAGTCCGAGGATAAATTTCCACACCAAATCATCCGACATCCTGACGGCGAGGCCTAACCCAGCATGGGTGACGAGCCGAGGAGAACCACTCAAGAGATGTCCCAGGACTCCTTCGACAGGGGAAATTCCCTATTCCTCGCGGATCAATTCCAACACATGAGAGTGGACGACCGGATCAACGACAGCGAGGAAGAAGAGATCTTCAACAGAGCCCAGGTCCCTCTACCCCCGAGGCCTGACTCTCCACCACCGACAACCACGGCTACAACCCGATCAAACGCCGCCGGCCAGCCCGAGCCAGGCACATCGTCCAACCGAGCTGCGGGGCAAACGACGCACTGTCCATCATCTCTTACGACAGACGCGTCCCCCGCGATGTTGAACCCAGTGCTCGAGTATCTCAAAGAGCGCATTGATTTCTTCCTGAAGGAGGCGGGCTCGTTTTACAACGAGATTTTACAATCTTAGGGATTCATTAGCGGAAACAGATCGTCTGAGAGACATTCTGACAGATCTCCTCTCACAATGAATCCAATCCTCACAGTCCCTAATGAAATCATCAACTCGACCCCCTCCAGAACTCAGGGAATCCTGGATAAAGACGGAGAACGAGATTAGCAAGGCTATCACACATCTGAAGGAGCTAAGGGTATCAATCATAAACGAGATAAACTGCTCTACAGAGACGATCTTCGCTACTACTCAGACCCGTCTCCAGAATGCAACCACCAGCTCAGAGCTCCCGGCCCAGGACATGACGCCGAGCGCTCAAATCTCCTCATTGGATCCCCCTCAACCAGAGGACGGCATTCGATTAGCTTCAAGGCTTCAACCCAAATCGACGAAGTCCGAGGGGCGACACGGGATCACGAGCGAACTCCACAAGAATCCTTCCGGTTCTCCCACATCGCCCAGATGCCACCGCCAGACTCCACACCTAGCATGGGAGGCCCAATCATGACCCCCATCGGCTCTCCCCAAGCAGTCTCAACGAGTCCAAAAGCTCCGGAACCGAGCCCCCAGCCAGCGGCCATCACGAGCACTTCTGCAGCAGAAATCCGGCAAACTTCCTGCCGAAGCTAGCGAAGAACTTCAAGATGCCGAAGTTCAACGGTGATTCCAAGGAACACCGAAAATTCATGGATACGTTCAACGCCTCGGTTGATCCCGGTTCTTCAAAAGATAATCCTGCTGCAAGACTCGCTATCAGGTAAGACCTACCACTCGGTGAAGCACCTCAATCTACGAGCGGAAAACTGCGAGCCCATGAGGCAGCTCCTAGAAGAGGAGTGAGAAGTTGGCCAGACCAGTTACGCGGAAGACGCCCATGTTCATGTTCGAGAGATGGAGAGAATCCTGTCTTCCGGAGGGGAAATCGCAGTGGATAAGTTACCCGTTTTTGTGAACTTGGTCTCTCAGTATACTCACGCATTAATTGCCCTAGGGCACACGTTCACATCGCTCTCACTTTTCACTAACAGAATACTAACCAAAGTCTCGAACACTACACAGCGTGAAATCATGGAACAATACAGCTTTCAATCAACGAACCAAACAACGCAGCTGGAAAACCCGTTGAAGTTCATCAAGACAGAAGCCCGCCTGACGGAAGCACTCCGGGCAAAACAAGGTACCGCAAGGAAACAGTTTCCAACCTCGAAGCCGTTCCGAAACTCGATCCAAGGGAACAAAACACCCCAATCGAACTCACATCGTAGCAGGAACCCCAATTACCGAACCGAACCCGTCCAACCCAGGCCAGACCATATGTCGTATAAGAATACTTCCAACAGTTTCCATGTAGCGTCATTTAATAATCGAATACCCAACCGCTCCGTCCCAGCCTCTCCGCCCCGATCCCAACCCATACCGTGCATTTTCTGTCAGGCAGATCACCCGGCCTTCAAATGCACCGCCCAGCTATCGCACCGCGAACGCCTCGAGAGGGCTGCAGCAGCCGGAGCCTGCCCTCGATGTCTAAAACTGAACCACATCGCCAGAAACTGCAGGGAGGGCCCAAAGAACAACAGCCGATTTTGCAACGCCGAACACTACGCAATAATTTGCAGCATAGCTCCCATAAACCAGAACGAACCCGCCACGCGATAAACTTCAGTCAACCACAGCGCAGACCCCAAAAAAACTTCTTCGGGCTGAGCCACACAGCCAAGGTTTAACGTCCCGGGTACTGTTATTCACATTGCTTCCGAGGACGGATCCATAGAGCAAATGTACCCAGAAGGATCAAGGCCGAGTACCTGCATGTTTTTCCGGCAGCAGGGATCGAACCCACACCGCCTCCCGCGCGAGCGGCGTCGTTGCGGCTATGCACGTTTGCACGAGTAGTGACGAACGCGCTAATCACTCGACCACCCGTCGGTTACAGCGCAGACCCCAGGAAAGAATCAACCTCCTTGTGGACAGCCCATGTGATCGCCGAGAGCGGCTCAGCCAGCAGCTCATGCCGTATTCTCATCGACCCAGGGTCGGAGTCCCCCCAGATCACAGAAGCGATGGCGAGGAAACTCAACTCCCAACCGACCACCCATCTCGACATGGCGATGGCAACAGCGGATGGCCAGGTCACGAATATTCACAACTGCGGGGTCCACGACATCGTGCTCCGAAGCAGATACAACCCCAATAGTTCCCTCAGGCTCAAGGCCATCAGATTGAAGTGCATGTCTCGCACGAAGTTCCCAATCCTCAGGGACGACCTGGGACTCTTCCCTGCAGCCGACCAGGTCGAGATCGGCGAGTCGGAGTACGTCGACATCTTGCTGGGAGTAAGGAACTTGTCGCATATAGGCTTCGCGAACCCAAAAACGCTGAACCGAATATTCTTATTCGAGACAATCTTCGGATGAATATTCGGCGGCTCTGAGGGAACATCGCGGACCCACAGTCCATTGCCGAAATTCTGCTGGTTCGCCTCGGCGCAACCGAGCTCACCAGTAGGTCTCCGCGACGCCGCCCTCTCTCCTACCGGGCCCATGAGTCTCTCAGAGGACGAGCTCCCAGAGTACACAGTGTCGAAAGACACCAAGAAGGACATCGAATGCCTATGGCTATCAGAAGACCTTGGTCTCGAAGATATCGGCAACGAGCTCAAGGAAGAAAAGGACAACCTCACGAAGGCTCTGATCGATCACTTCAAGAAAACGACAGTCAGGGACCCCACAGGTCGATATATACTCTGACTACCGTTCAGAGATAATATCAGATCTCTAGGAGATAACGAGAATCTCTCTAGGTCACGCCTGTACTCGTTCCTGAGGAAACTCGAGGAGAACCCAGTCAAGCTCAGGGCAGTTGATGAAGAAATCAAGAACTACATCAAGGCGGGATTCGCAGAGCCAGCTCAACAAAGATCACGCGACCAGCTCGCTCACGACCTGCCAATCCAGGCAGTATTCAAGGCGAACCCGGAATCTCCCCTGGGTTTGAAAAGCCGAGTTGTCAAGGACGCCAGTGCCCGTCGATCAAACGAAGCCGGTCTCAATGACGTACTTCATCAGGGACCGAATCTACTTCCCAACATAATCAAAGTGATACTGAAGTTTTGCCAGTTCAGATACGCCGTAGCGGCTGATTGCCCCAGAGGATCGCACCTTCTCACGATTCTTTTTGCCGTTAGGAATATCAACCAACGGATCAGCCCCAGTGAAAGAATTTTAGGCGACCAGACTAGACTTCGGACTAGTCTGCTCCCGATTTCTACATTGCCAAGGAGTGCGTTCTCACCTAGAGTAAGCACAATCAATACATCCCAAGGACAGGAAATTCATCCAAGAGATCATCGACACTTTCTGTATGGATGACATTTGTCTAGGAAGTGATAACCTCGAGGAGGCGAAATACGAAATTTCGCTCCTATTCGACATCTTCCAGGAAGCACACATGCCCCTCAAGGAATGGGCGTCGAACAGCACAGAGCTGGGAGAATTCATCAAGAAGCACTCACCGGTCAAGGATCGCACAATATCCACAGACCAATTAGACAGCAAATTCTTAGGGATCCCTTGGAACCAACAAATGGATCTTCTATCCGTGCCAGCCACTAAGGCCATTAACGAGTTCCAATCAGGAACACCTTCAAAGAGAAAACTCCTCAGAGGACTCGCCCAAATTTTCGATCCATTGGGAATTATGGGTCCGACAACCATAAACGCCAAAATATTGCTTCAGAAGCTATGGAAATCGAAAATCGGATCGGACTTAGCCTTAGATGGCCCACACGCAGAAGAATACGCGAGATTCACGGATTTGCTCAACAAGGACAAAGTGTCAATCTCCCGCCACATGCTTTCAAACACAGGCGACAACTCGCGCAAAGAGCTCCACGTGTTCTCAGATGCCAGCTTAAACGCATACGGCTGCGTCATCTACCTCCGAGAGAGCTCTGGAAATACGAAACCGATTACCCATTTCGTTATGGCGGAAGCTAAAGTATGTCCGGTCAAGCCAATGTCGATCCATCGCCTAGAGCTTCTGGGCGCGCTTCTCGCCAGCCGACTACTGTCATCCGTCAAGAGTCTCATGGACATACAGATCGACTCTACCCATCTATACACCGATAATTCTAGCGTCCTAGGATGGGTAAACTCGGAACCTCGCGAACATTGTCTTCGGAGACACATCAGGGAAACAATTCGATCCGGAACACCGATAGAATTCCTCCTGCATGACAGCCACATCGGCCAATCCACCCTCCACAGAGGAAATATTCTTCGAAAATAAATTCTCTTCTTGGCTCGAGGCCGTTCGCTTTTGGGCTCTCATGCAGAGACTAGTGAAGAAGGCACAAGATGTAAGAGATCGAGTTGCTCAAGGAATCAGTTTCCAACGGAAATCCTCTCAAAAACAGGGTATCCAATTCGACGCCGAAGAATTGCTCAGAGCTAAAACGTCTCTACTTCGACAGATCCAAGAAAAATACTTAAAGGAAGAGATAGAAAATCAATGCAAGAACGTTAGGCGAACGAGCGTATTGTATCAATACAATCCGGTCATGGACCCCGACGGTCTCATACGATGTAGATCTCGCTTAGAGCGTTCCTCAGAACTATCGAGCACTCAGAAATTTCACATCATCCTCCCAGCGAGCTGTGGACTATCCAGGCTACTCATCCAGGACATCCACGAGAAAAGATGTTTCCACTCAGGGGGACAAACTATATCCTCCCACATCTCCGACAAGAATATCTGGTCATCCACGCGAGAAAAATAGCACGTCAGCTTGTGAAGGCATGCGCCACATGCAAGATTTTCCACGCAGAAGCAGCAAACCTGCCGACCCCCCCATTGCCAGCATTTCGAATCGAGGAAGCTCCTCCATTCTACCACTCAGGGTGCGATTTCACGGGTCCGATAAGATACAAGAAAGATTTCGGCGAGGTCGGGAAAGGAAATATCCTCCTTTTCACCAGCGCAGTCACCCGAGCGGTCCACCTAGAACTAACAACAGATCTATCGACAGTCGAAGTCCTAGGGGCATCACAAAAATTCATCAACCGATTCCCCTCAGTGAGGACTATAACCTCGGACAACGGTCTGTCTTTCCAGAGAGCATCCAAAGAACTGAAGCTAATTCACGAGAACGTCAAGCACGGAGTAATAAAGAAACAGCTATCAGACTTCATGATCTCCTGGAAATTCATCGTACCGATGGCACCGAACTTCGGAGCTTCCTACGAATGACAGGTCCAGACCATAAAGAGACCACTTCGAAAGATCCTAGGATCCGTAGTCCCTCACTTCGGAGACTTAGAGATAGTCCTCAGTTGAATCGAAGCAATGGTTAACAGTCGACCGATAACTACGGTATTTTCAGGAGCGGATGAGATTGGAGCTCTTTCGCCAGCCGGTCTCCTCTTCGGATACAGAGGAAGGACGGTCATTCCGGAACACTCATCGAAACCGAACAAGGCCTCGGAAGCCGATAAGATCATACTCTCCAGGAGATGGAAATACCAACAAAGAATCCTCAGTTCTTATTGGAAGCGATACCACGACGAGTACCTCCAGTACCTGAGAACAGCCCATAAGCAAACTCCGATCACGGCAAGGCCCCTAAGAATCGACGACGTGTGTCTACTTAAAGGAGAATCCTACAACCGAGCCTTCTGGCCATTATGCCGAGTAATCTCGTTCCCAGACAATACCACACCCGAGAAGGCCCGATCCTGTACAATCAGAACAGCCAAGGGCCAAGTCTTCCACCGCCCGATCCACAAGCTATACCCCCTAGAACAGGGTTTCCCAACCTTTCTCGGACCAGGGAACCCCGGAGGGTCCCGAAAAGCTTCTCCCGGAACCCCTCAAGGGTTCCGCGAATCCTCCCGCGGAACCCTCAATTCATCATTTATCGTTTCTTTCACACTACATCGCGGTTTCGCATAGAAGAAATGACACCCGAGGCACGTTTCCATGAGGACATAACTTATTCAGTTGTGCGGAGCCCTCGGCTCATGTATTTACGCATATGTATCTCACAACGCGTGAGGATTTATATTAGGGATCAATGCGAACGTTGGTGTTGCCTTTTTTCGAAATTTCCCCGGAATCCGGCAACCTGTCAGACAGTTGGACTCTCATATCGTTCTCCGCATCCAAGCGACTTCTGTATTTGGTCTTAGTTGCCGTGTATACCGAGAATCCCGTCTCACACCGATAAGTGCTGACAAAAGGCACCACGACGCGCAGTGCTCCTTTGTGGTGGATAGATTTTCACGATTCCACGGGTCACCAAATTCCGAACGAGAATCTCTTCGATAATGTCCTCTCTTTTCGAAAACTGCATTCGAAATCCGCGCTTGGGGCCGTGTCCTACGGTGGTTTGTTTGTCTTCTGGAGCGGCATTTTTCAAGAACAGCGCATTCGGCTTGAAAGTTTGATTAATTATTAATGCATTAATGCTTGATAATTGAACCGAGTATCTGTCCGCTGGAGCTCTGGGAATTCGCTTACGGAACCCAAGGGTTCCGCAAAAAACTTCGCCACGGAACCCCGAAAATCTCGTGGCGGAACCCTAGGGTTCCGCGGAACCCCTGTTGGGAAACCCTGCCCTAGAAGCCTGAAGCCATACAACCCGACATCCCTGAGATCCGCTGTAAAACAAACGACGAAAAGAAAACCCAACAAATCAAGCGAAATTTTTTTTCATCCTTGTTGCTCAGCCGCCTGACGGCTCTCCCGCGACAGAGCGAGCAGGCCCATGGCCTGCACGAGATAGTTTCTATCTCGGCCTCGCGCTGGGCGAGCGCCGGATAGACCTCAATGTGGTCGTGCAGAGCGCACCGCCTTACGTGCTCCCCCGCGGGGCACGATGTTTCGAGGGGACGGGGGGCCACAGCACGTCGGGCACCTCTGAGGTGCCCACCGTGACCCGTCGCTCGTCGTCGGGAACTGCCGCTCTAGGCAGCACAGATAGCGCTCCGCGAGCCAAGGGGGCGGCGGCGGCCGCCAGAGCAGCCGCTGGGGCACCAGTTCCACGGCCGAGGGCCGAGCGCACTCCCCGTAAAGGGAGCGGCTCAGCCGACGGTAGGGCGCTTGCTCGACGAGCACCATCGACCCCCAGGCCAATTTGGAGAGCCGATTGGTCTGCGCGACGCTATACTCCGCGAGCACGGGAAAGTGCCGACACAGCTGAAGAACAGAAATGAGGGAGAAATTAGCCATCGAACTCGAACAGCCGGATCGTCGTGCAACAAAATCTCAGGGAAACCTTTCAACGTCTCAAAAAATAAATTCAAGTGCCGTCGGACCATGACCCACCTCGGCTTCAAAGAGGCCCCGGGGCGAGCGGGGGTACGGTGTCGCCGGCCGCTTGGGCCCTCGGTTCTTCTCGGCGGGGCCATCGCCCTGGGCGGTTGGGGGAGCCATGGTACACTAGACAATGTGAGTGACGAATGTTCGTGAGTGGAGATGTGCGTTCCAAGACTAACGGGAAGCAAAAGAAACGCAGAGTGCGCGGAGACATCGAGTACAACCGGCCACCAGAGGGCGTGGCGGAAATTGGAATGATGCGCGGGAATATTTCCAGAATTGTCAGACCCCACTCTGACAATTCGGCGGGGGACTGTCACGAACAGGACCAGGTCCGTTGCGTCATTATCAATCATTTATTACTCCCACCACACTATTCCGACCATATTACACTCTATTTCAATCACATCACACATCACAACACACACTCCCAGAGAGAGGCCTAGTAATCAGGCGATATGGCTGTCGGTGGTTCTGTTCGTGACAGAGCTGTCTTTGGCGAGAACTGTGACGTCACAAGCCAGTAGCAACCTCGACATCGGTAGCGCCTGATCACGCTCAGCGCTCCCCGATATTTCTCAGGACTCAGGGTTCAAATCCCTGGTCCCGTTTTGCGAAGAGATAGGTCTGGGTCACGCCCCGCTATCTAATTCATTCTCCCCAAGTGCGTGCAGGCTAAGAGTCATTTCTAGTGAATCCTTCGTGTCCTCATTGGAAGTGCCTCGAAGCTGTGTCACAGATGGTTTCTCAACGTGATGTATTTTTGAAGTTCTGGTACTGAGCGCTGATGAACAAACATCTCGAATAGTTGTGAGAAATCTCTGAATTGCTGTACGTTGCCATCGAACTTCGGGAGTTTTACAGCTTCCTCCAGTTTCGGTAGAAATTTTGCTTCGCTGTCGAGTCCCTCGGGCGGAAATCCTCTCTCTAGTATGTTTGCTAACTTCTCCATAGGATCTTTATTCTTATTACACGAATGATGTTTCTTGTCTGTGATCGTATTTCGAGCCATGGCCGGTGGCTCGATTTTTTCCATCCTCTAGAACTTCTGCTCCGAATGGCAGCTTGGGTTGCTTCTCTTCGCCTAGTGGTCTGGCCACCCAGAGTCCTCTTCGTCAGAAGGACAAGACTCGGCAGCGAATTCGTCCCGGGAGCTCAAGAACGCAACTCCACCAGATGTGGACACTGTTGTGATATACGAAGATCAATGAGATGGTCTTAATCCTTGGATAATCCCGCGTAGAGTTCGAATCGCTGCCGCGCCGAATACAAAGAAAGCAGTTGTGAGCCACCGCGCTTGAGAGACTACGTCGTGTCCTCATTTTCGTGGAAAAATACCTGCACCGAAGATCTGCTCGCCGAGTAATTTACAATAGGTTATGGGCCTGGTTCGATCCTACGGCGTGTAAGTACAGTTTTGTGAAGAAAAGAGCACCAGGAACTCATGAAATCACTGCTATCATCAGCGGAGAAAAGAGGGTGCGCTCCGACTGAACAAGCGTTCAGGGCCACCCGGAGACCGGTGACGTCGAGCTCTGGTCACGACAAGAAAAGGAAAGAGAGAGTACAAGACAAGAAGAAGCATTTCCCTTGTAGGAAACGCCACCAACTCGGTCACTGAGCCAGAGAGTGTACGGCGGAGGTTAAAGACGACTCGGCGAAGACAGGCTTTCTGGCCCATGCTCTTGGAGCACTCGAGGGTCATCAGGAGTACGAAAACTGGATATGCGACAGTGGGGCGTCCTGCCACATGACGCCACACAGAGAGTATTCCGGATCCATCAAAATGTTTGCAGAGCTAAACGAATCCAGCTCGGGAAATGCGGACTATTCATGGAGGCAACCGGCGTCGGAAACAAAAGGACCGGAGCACTGCTTTGCGGACGGTGGCGGAACTGTGAGCTCCTCGATGTGTGGTTCGTTCCGGAGGCCGACGCAAGCCTCTTCTCCATGAGGGCCGCCTCGAGGCGAGGCCTCAGGGTCGAAATGGAAGAACATCGCGTCGTCGTCCTCGATGGATTTCCGGATGAAGACGCCAGAAATCGAAGCAACAGCGAGTCTTGCAAATGGAGAGGAACGCCTTGAGGTGTATCACGAACGTTTGGGACACCACACGCTCGACGAGACTCGCAGCGCGCGATAGATTTCGACGGCACCTTCTCGCCGGTGGCTAGATACGGCACAGTTCGGTTGCTATTGTCGATTGCCGCATCCAAAGAAATGGTTCTGACAAGTAAACATTCTTTTTTGAAAATGACAACCGCCTGGTTTGACATGCTTTTCTGAAAGATTCCGAGCCCCGGAGCAACCCCGAGTCGTTTTTCCCTGCTGTCCTGCATTTCATACCCCTTTCTGCAGGCTCCGAAACCCGGAAAAAACACCATTTACATTGAAATCCGAGATAATTTTCTCGGATTTTGTAGGAAATGTTTTTTCCCCAGGTTCCGGAGCCCGGAAAGACCCATTCCCATTGATATCCGAGCCGAATATCCCGGATTTCGATGAAAATGGTGTTTTTTCCGGGTTTCGGAGCCTGCAGGGAAGGGGTATGAAATGCAGGACAGCAGGGAAAAACGACTCGGGGTTGCTCCGGGGCTCGGAAACTTTCAGAAAAGCATGTCAAACCTGGTGATTGTCATTTTCAAGAAAGAATGTTTACTTGTGAGACAGTTGGATGTTTGCATGTAGGTCGCGCCGTCTTGCGGCAAGTTCTGTACCATGGCGGGCGAGTCCGGTCTCTTCTCTTTGCGGAGAGAAGAGAGCGGTCTTTCGGAAGTCGTTTGTCGCTCCAGTCTGTTCGGAGTTGTTTCTTCACCGACATGGCCCAAGTAGTTCCAGGAAGGCGCAACACCCGCCACCTGTACTTCCACACCCCACTCGGTCCAGTCTCTAAGTTGCTGCTTGACAACGACCTAAAGAGTACTTGTCTCCGTGTCCGCGACTGCCAATATATCGCCAGACATTTCTGGTTTGAGCTCACCGAAGGGGGAACGGCAGCCGTTCCGGGACTTTTCCCGTTTTTGTTAGGAAGACGACCGTCTGTCCTCCGAGGCCCCTCCTGACTCGCCAACTTCGCTACCGCCCGCCCCAATTCGCGGCCCACGCCAGCGCCTATCTTCGCCTCCTGGACAACCTGCAGACCGGTAAGCCACACCAACTCACGGTTCCGCTAGAACGCGAGCCGATCGACATCTGTTGGCCTGACGTCCGAAGTCTCGAGGAGATGGATGAAGGAACCGAGAGACGACGAGCTTATCGGCTCCAACTGATCCAGGATCCGCGCGTAGCGCCTCAACACGAGCGGCCGCCGCGGCCCGTCGACCCCAAAACCGGACAGCCCGTGCTGCCCCCGACTCCGCCCCCCAATCCGCAAATCCGACGCCGGCAGCCGGCCCAACTTCCCCCGGCCTGGCCGAGGTCCTTGTCAGTCTACGGAACGCCCGGCGCTTCGCCGGAAACTAAAATTGATTTTCTGCTTGAAAATATGTTTTCCGGACGAATAAATGTCTTCCGATTCAGAGAGTTATATTCCTTGGGAGAATCGGGTCGAGTCTCAGGGGGTGTTTAGTTTTCACTGGGACGCTCTATCGGGTAGAGCTTGGTAATCGGACGGTGGAAAATTTGATTCGTGGCCGTTTTGATGGTGCACGATCTCGACTTCCCAGGCGTCGACTCGTTCTTGAGTGCTATGACTTTACAGAGAGGCCAATACGCGCGGTTGGCGCTCGAATGTTCCAGCAGGCAAATGTTGCCGATTTCCAGCGGCCTGGCCGGAACGGGGAGTCTATATGAGCTGAACTCAGATAACTCAGATATTCGCGGTGAAATCTCTTCCAGAAGGTAGGTCCTCTGTAGGTCCATCTCCTGGAGAATATTATCTTGTCCGAATCCTTGGCTCTCATCGGGTTGGCGGCATGTTGGGGGAAGGAAGTGTCGCCACGATATCCGTATAGGAGCTCCATCGGGCTGAGGGCCTCAATGGAGTCGAGTCCGGATGCAACGGTTGAGATGGGGCGTTTATTTATCATCAACTCGATGTTGCTCAAAATAACCTAGAGGTCCCGAAAATGGGGAACCGATGTTCCGAGAACTTTTCTCAACGGACGCTTGACTGATTGGACGAGACGCTCGTAGAAACCGCCATGGGAAGGAGCGTTCGGGGTAATGAAGTTCCTTCTGATGAATTTGTCTGCGAGCCATTTCTTGATTTCACCGTCGATGATGTGTTCGTAAAGGAGCTTGAGTTCCTTTGCTGTCCTCTGGAACGATAAGCCGTTGTCTGATGTGATCGTGGTCACCGACGGGTATCGGGTCACGAATTTCTGTAGAGCTCCAAGAACCTCTGAGGTTGACATGTCGGATTTAAGCTCGAGGTGAATCACTCGCGTGACTGCGCAGACAAACAGGAGAATGTAACTTTTCGCTTTTTCGCCCGCGTCATCTTTGTACTTTATGGGCCCAGCGAAATCACAGCCTGTGTGATGGAATGGTGGGGTGGTTTCCAGCCTGAATGCTGGTAACGGAGCCATTGGGAGGCTTGCGGCCTTGCCGTGGAAAATTTTGCATGTAGCGCAGGAAGAGATGACCTGTCGCGCTAGTTTTCTCGCGTGAATGACGAGAAACTCCTCCCTAAGGATGTGCAGAGGGCCGGAGACGCCGCCGAAGTGTAGGCATTTTTTCTCGTGGATGTATCTGATAATAAGCTTGGAGAGATTACGGTCCGCTGGGAGAATGATCGGGAATTTCTGCTCCCGCGACGAATCCGGAGCGAATTCTAATCGAGTCCTGCATCGGAGCATACCGTCCTCGTCCCTGAATGGGTTGTACTGGTATAGGAGGCTCTTTGGTCTGACCCTGGTGTTGTCCGAGTGGATTTCTTCGGAAAAATATTCCCGTTGAATCAGTTTGATCAGACTCAGCCTGGCTGACGACATTTCTGCTGCGTCGATTGTGTTCAGTTCGCTCTTTGCTCTCGCAGTACACCTACTAGAATTGGTCTGTATTCTTAATCGTGCCGCGAAAGCTTTTTCTTCCAGACGAAGCATGAATGCTCAGAAACGAATAGCTTTCAACCAACAGGAGAAAGGGTACAGCCGAATAACGTGGCGATCCCGGCTACGATCTGTTTTGGAAAACTGACTAGATAGGGTGATAGCTCTCGGTTAGTAGAATACTTTTTCACGAGTCTCCCAGAAATCGACGCGGCCAGTTTCGAGAAAAAGGTCAAAGTTCAAAAATCTTAAAATGCGATTTTCTCGGAAACGGTAAGAGCTAGAGGGTCGTGCTTGGTCTCGTTGGAAAGCTGGCGAAAAATGCCACAATTCTAGCCCGGTCCCATTTTCCTCAGTACTTTTCATCATCATTTTTTTCCGAATTTTAATTTCTTCAAGCTCCCAGACACCGAAGACCTTCGTGAACATGGATGACACTATGTCACAAAATAAACCCCGTAAACCCATGTACACGCACACCAAGTTTCATCAAAATCGGAATAGTCCAAATAGGTTCATTCGCGAACACTTCATTCCCTACCACTGATTTCCATGCTTTTTCGGTAAAGGCCCATTGCCGCTCCCAATCGCTATTCCTTGGTCTGACTCTGACCCAGGATCTCGCGGGACACATTTTAATCTTCCCGCGCATCGAGCAGACGCTGCGCGCCCTCCTTGGTACTACACTTCGATCGAATTGACCGGCGGGGATTTTTATTTTTGATTACGATGATACTTAGGAGCATGACATAGATCCCGAATCAGTCTTCGTCACTATCTTCGTTAAGAACAGGAAGGGTAGCTCCACCCCGGAACAGCGACTCAAGAATCTCCGCAGGTCTGACGATTCGGGAGAGAGACGTTCTCCCTGTCGGATTCGGATTCTCAGCTCGCGCGCGAGAGGACTAGATCCAGACTGAGACATCAGAGTTCGTCAGACAGCTCTTCGGAGCAAGAGATTCTTTGGCTCTGATATTTGATGGAACGTATATTCGTCGCGGTAAAAGCGCAAACAACTCGTACCAGAGAAAATCGTACCCAGTGCAGAAGAAAGCGCCACTTTGTAAACCGTTTACCACCTGTACAACCACTGGATACGTCATCGACATGCTGGGACCCTACAACGCGAATGTCAACGATGCCAAAATCATGGTGGACGCGATGCGAGACCCGACTGGTCTAGGCGGTTTCTTGAGAGCGGGTGACATGTGTTTCGTGGATCGAGGCTTCCGGGATGTGAAGACTCAGCTAGAGGAACAGGGTCTCACTGTCTACATGCCGGCCTTAAAAGGTCATCGCAAACAATTGCCCACGGATGAGGCCAACGCTTCTCGATTCGTGACGAAAATTCGATGGGCGGTAGAAGCTGTACACGGTATAATCAAACAAAGATACAGACTCCTGGATCATCGAG
>NW_003804854.1:0-6489 GCF_000255335.2 Galendromus occidentalis | reverse complement strand
TCAGCTAGAGGAACAGGGTCTCACTGTCTACATGCCAGCCTTAAAAGGTCATCGCAAACAATTGCCCACGGATGAGGCCAACGCTTCTCGATTCGTGACGAAAATTCGATGGGCGGTAGAAGCTGTACACGGTATAATCAAAGAAAGATACAGACTCCTGGATCATCGAGTTGACAATGATCTGCTTCCGAAGATTGGAGTTCTAACAAGGATCGCTTGTTATTTGAACAACCGTTTCGGGAAGCGCCTCCAATCCGATCAGGGTATGTTCGATGAGGTTCTGGGACGCATGCAGCAGATGCTACAAGTCCCGAATTCATTGGGTCAAGAAGCTGAAGTAAATGGATGGAACAGAGTGAGGCGGCCATGGTCAACCATTACCTCTGACTCGATTTCTGATTCCCGATACTGACAGAGAAGGATCTCAAGATCCTATTCACTGGAACCTACCAGCTCTCCCAATCTGTGTCTTATCTGGCTGAACTGCTGAACGAGGACAACACGATCAACCTGAAGTTTCACCGGGACCAAACCAACATCCTCAAAGTAGAGGTCCGGTCGAGACATGTTGGGAGCAAGAGCTACAGGTGTTACATCGATTACGAGCCCGAAACGCTAGGTTATGCGGGAATCAAGCGACATTACTGCGAGTGCGCTAATGGCGCTCGGACAGTCGGTTGCTGCTCCCATGTAGCGTCCGTCGTGTACTATCTATCTTATGCGCGATATCTCTCCCGAATCGTCAGACCTGCGGAGATTCTTGAGTCGCTGTTCCGGGATGGAGCTACCGTTCCTGTTATCAACGAAGATAGTGACGAAGACTGATTTGGGATCTATGTCATGCTCCTAAGTATCATCGTAATCAAAAATAAAAATCCCCGCCGGTCAATTCGATTGAAGTGTAGTACCAAAGAGGGCGCGCAGCGTCTGCTCGATGCGCGGTAAGGTTCAAATGTGTCCCGCGAGATCCTGGGTCAGCGTCAGACCAGGGAATAGCGATTGGGAGCGGCAATGGGCGTTTACCGAAAAACCATAGAAATCAGTGGTAGGGAATGAAGTGTTCGCGAATGAACCTATTTGGACTATTCCGATTTCGATGAAACTTGGTGTGCGTGTACATGGGTTTACGGGGTTTATTTGTGACATAGTGTCATCCATGTTCACGAAGGTCTTCGGTGTCTGGGAGCTTGAAGAAAATTAAACTTCGGAAAAAAATGATGATGAAAAGTACTGAGGAAAATGGGACCGGGCTAGAATTGTGGCATTTTTCGCCAGCTTTCCAACGAGACCAAGCACGACCCTCTAGATCTTACCGTTTTCGAGAAAATCGTATTTTAAGATTTTTGAACTTTGACCTTTTTCTCGAAACTGGCCGCGTCGATTTCTGGGAGACTCGTGAAAAAGTCTTCTACTAACCGAGAGCTATCACCCTATCTAGTCAGTTTTCCAAAACAGATCGTAGCCGGGATCGCCACGTTATTCGGCTGTACCCTTTTTCTCGAAGAATATTCGCTCCTTTGAATTCTCGCTCGAGGCGTTCAGCAACGAAACGATGCCATTCTTCATCTCGTGTCGGATTTCGTCTCGACTCTCGTTGCTTCTGTGCGGCCTGGCCGCTCGATCGAATTCCATTTTCCTTTCTAGCTCTGAGTTGACGAGATGTAGCCACTGTGGCCCGTTGAACCATAAGTCGGCGATTGATGTTTTCGAAATGTTCGCGCCTCGAGATAGAATATCTGCTGGGTTCTCTTCTGAACGCACATAGTGCCATTCAGTGTCGCCCACGAGGTGTCGGATTTTCCTTATCCGATTCGCGACGTAAGGTTTCCATTTATCCGGGTTGGAGGACACCCATCCGAGGACCGCGGAGTTGTCGCAGAATAATTCTACCCCGTCGATTCTGAAGTCGACCCAATCGATTATTTCCTTGGTCATCCTGGCTGCCAGGAGAGCTCCTAAAAGCTCCAGCCGATGGATTGTTGATGGTTTGACTGGAGCGACTTTCGCTTTAGATAGCACGAATGAGATCATGGGTTTTTGATTGGAGTTTTCTTCTTTGAGATATGCTACGATGCCGTATGCGCGTAGGCTGGTGTCGCAGAAATGAACAGTCTTCTTCTGGTGTGTGCGTCGGCCGGCAGCATTTTACGGGGTAAGTTGAGACGCTCGGCCTGGCCGACTAAATCTCTGAAGATAGTGAAACGTTCGAGAGGGCTGCCCAGTAGCGGGTCGTCCCATCCCAATTTTAATTTCCAGAGATCCTGGAAGAGGATCTTCGAGTTGATGGTGATCGGGCTGATTATGTTCAGAGGGTCGAAAATTTGAGCTAGCGCTCTTAGCAGTTTCCGCTTGGACGGCGTTCTCTCGGAAAGCTCTCTGCAGGCTTTTGAAGTTGGGGCGCTGATGTGGTCCTTGACTTGATTCCATGCTATTCCAAGGACCTTCGTATTTGATTGACCGGTCGTGATTTCTGGATCCTTGATCGGAGAGATTTTCTTGATGAAATTTCCGATTTCCAGGGAGTTCGTTGACCATTTCTTCAGTGGGAAATGGCCCTCCGTGAAGATGTCTGATAGGAGCTTGATTCGATGTTTCACTTCATTAATCGTGGATCCTCCCGATATGATGTCGTCCATGTAGAAGTGATGCATGATTTCCTCGAGGAAGGGCGCGTCACCTGGGTAGTCCCTTATTGCTGACTCGAGGGGGAATCTGACTCCTTGACAATGTAGGAACGGTGAACAGATTAAACCGAAGTCCAGCCTGGCTGCGTAGATTTCCTGGATTCCGGCGGAACTGTTGTTGCTGATGCCCAAGGGCCAGAGAGTTCTTGGAAGTTCTTGTCGCTGTCGGCGATCCCGAGTTGGAGGAACGCTTTCTCGATGTCCGCCGTGAAGGCGTATTTGTACTGCCGGAACTTGAGTAGGACTGTCGTTATTTCACCACTCGTCGTTATTCTCCCGCTCTCAAAAGTATCTCCGACAGGCTCTCGTGACCCTAGAGCAGTACTCATCGGACAATGGGTTGACGGTCAACGTCAGCAAGACGAAAGTCATGAGATTCGGATCTGAAAGACGAGCCGCGAAGGGAGCACCGTTCAGGCTAAACGGTCAATTAGTCGAGGAGGTTCGAAATTTCTGTTACCTGGGCGTGGAGCTTTGTGGAACCGGGATAGCAACGCACAGACACATGAAAGAGAGAATAGGGAAAGCCCGCATGGCCTTCTCATCAATCCCAAAACCCTGGGAACTCTCATTACGGACGGCATTAGCGTTGTTCGAGATCAAACTCGTCCCGATCGCAACGTACGCGATCCAGCTTACGTGGGACAGACTCTCTCTGGCTCAATTGGAGGCTCTAGACAAACTTAAGGCGTCATATCTCAAGAGAGCACTCGGTGTCCATCGGACCACGAGGAACAGACTTACGTTTCTGTTGGCAGGAGCTACTCTGCTAACGGAGGACCTTGTGGCGAGATTCGGGCTAAGGAAAACGGAGGCCTTCTCCGAGAACTGCAGTAAGTGGGAGAGAAAATTCAGTGAAATTCACCCGGACTTCCTGACCACGCCGGCCATGAAGAGTGACTGGTGGAAGGGGGCGGCGTGCAAGCAGCGACATCGCCTGACCAGAGGAGCAGTTCACGGATTTCACCATCTTCTTTGCACGAAAGTCGGTTTTCATGAACCAGATGAACTTTGTGTATGTAAATACTGTGGTCTCATATGCAAGCAATATCATGTATACGATTGTGTTTCGAAAAGTGAACTTGATTGGTCAAAGACAGACTAATACAAGAAACATCCTAGCACCATAGCACAAATGACCTGAATAGCACGACTTACTTATCACACCCAATCACACCATATATTTGGTAATAAAACGCTTTAAATCGGTTATTTCACCACTCCGGTTTTCAGCCCCAGAGGGGAGTCGGGTTTTGCTTTGAAGACCACTTGTATGGGTAGGTAGTGGGACAGCTGGCCTGCCTTCTTTGGATGAGCTTTCTCTGCGAATCCTGCTTCTGAGTAGCCTTTGATTTCGTCGTCGACCGCCTTCAATTTGATTGGATCCTTCTTGAGGTTTTCTAAGAAGGAGTGAAGGCGTCACCTGGCCAGGTTCTGATTGTCACCTAGTGACCTGATGTTCGATTTGAAGGGTAGTTTGAGAACGTACCTTCCGTTTTCATCTCGGAAGGTCGTTTCTCTGAAATGGTCGATGAGCGCCTTATTCAGGTCATCTTCTTCCTCCCGGGATTCATCTTTGAGATCGTCTTCGAAACCGACGTCTTCCGATTGCCATAGGAATTGAAGATCTTTCAATGTTTGAGCCGTTTTTTTCGTGGGGTTTCTCCCTCGGTGAATCTGAATCTGGAATAATGAGCAGCTCGTTTTGATTAGCCGGTAGGATGGAGGCGGGTTGAATAATGTCGAACCCACAGAACCGAGCGAGTGGGGATTCGAAAGTTGATGCTCGCTGCGAGCCCCCGAACACGTAGCCGAAAATTGAATTGAAGGCGAATGTATCGTCGAATGATTGGGGGTCTGCGAAGTCGATCTTCGCGAAGTGATCTTAACCCAGTAGGACGTCCACCAACCCATCCCCGGTTTCCCGAAGACTGTCCGCCGCTGGAGCGAGTTTCGGGGTGTGTGCCATCACTGGGAACTCTGATCTCGAAACACAGTCGAGTTCGATGGCTCTGAGCCTTACGCTTCGGTTCTGTCGATGCCTGCTCCGGAGTGTAATTTCGTGAATCCCGCAATTGTATACATCGGTCACCTGTCCGCCCGCCGTAGCCATCGTGAGGTCCGTATGGGCGAAGGGCTTCGATCTCAGTTTTTCCACAAGATTCTTTGTGATATGTAGGGTGCGTCACTTCATGCACTAAAAACCCGGAAAAATGCATGCAGATATGCACTAAAAACGGGCAAAATATGCAGACAAAAATGGGGAAATATGCACTGGAGAAATCGATCATTGGGCATAGGAAGAGTCGTAATTCAGACGTTCAACAACAATGCATTGTGAATTTTATTCTGAAGGAGCTTAAATTATGGGTTGCAGAATATTACGAGGTGCATTTTCAGGTTTTCAAACGAGAAGCCCTGCCGGCGGTCGCTGAGAATGTACTTTAGACGGGAAAAACTTCGTTCGACGTCCACAGAAGTTATGGGAGCGAATTTCAAGGAGCAAATTTCTGAGGGCTCCAAACCATCTGGAACCCGTGCAGATGACCCTTCTCGTAGCACTTCCGCAACCGCCTCCAATTGACAGAGGCCTTCGTTTCGAGACACGACGAAATCGCATTTTTCGCTAATACGTTTCCCGATCGAGCCCGGCATTCCCTTGAGTCTTGTGATTGCACTGCCAAACAATTCGGTGCTTTCAACCAGCGGGATGCCCGAAGCCTCCAGTTTCTCGATGCTCTTGGGGAGACTGTCAAAGTGCGCCGCAATGAATGAGAGGTTTCCTCCCAGAGAGGACTTCTGGAGAAGCTCTTGCACTAACTGGATACTGCTTGCTTGAGTTCCATCCAGACTATTCACGACAGAGGTGAAAGCATTCAGGTTACGAGCGTAGTACAGCGCTGCTTCAAGCCACGTCCCCCATCGTGTCAGAACTGGTTGCGGCGGTAGGGGTACTCCAGGCGCAGTCTCCCGGAAGATGGTTACTCTTGCCGCTGACTTCAGGAAAAAAATTTTCCCATTCGCTATCAACTTGTCTACATCGGGAAACAAGACTCTTACTTCCTCGGCGACCCTGTGAAGCGCGTGCACCACGCAAGTCACGTGTATCATGCGTGGAAAGATGACCTTCAGTGCTTTGCCTGCTTTTGTCATGTAGGGTGCAGCGTCTGTCACGAAGAGGAGCACCCTTTCGTGTTTCACTCCGCCAGGCCACAATATGCTCAGGGCATTCATAAACGCCTGAGCAACGGTAGAACTGTTTGTCCTCTCCAAATCCTCCGCGTGCAGTAGGAAGCTCCTATTTTCCGTCGCTGTGAGAAGGCCGATTACTGTGTTAGCCACGTATCTGCCGGTGGCATCGGTGGTTTCATCTATAGAAACCCAAATAGGTTTATCGGATACACAGCGCCGAATGAATTCGAGCTTCTTCTCATATATATTCTTCAGGTAGTGCAAGCGGAGTGTCACGGACGATGGAACCTGCTGCCCACAGTACTTCTCGAGGAAGTAACTGAACTTCTCGCTGTCTAACTTGCGAAGCGGAATTCCAGCAGATACGAAAGCATCGCAAAGATCAACGTAGAATTGACTTTGCTTCCCAGACGCTTCTAGGAAGGGTCTCATCTGGATGAGACTCGGTGAGGCTGATTGTTTCTTTCTCTCGGCCAAACTTTTGTGCTTCACACTACTAATGTGTTGCGACACCAAAAACTTCTTGTCCGACGATATCTCCTTCTCGCATATTTTGCAGAGTAGAACCGTCCCGTCAGTTGAGAGCACGTCTCTCCCGAAAAATATCACGTAC
>NW_003804853.1:0-1160 GCF_000255335.2 Galendromus occidentalis | reverse complement strand
AGGATGGACCTACGGGCGATGCGAGCATTGGCNCGGTACGCTTTGAGATATTGCGGGCTAATATGAGAGTCTCGCCAAGCGTCGCCGCTGGAGCTTTTTCCCAAGCATCACTTAGATACAGATAGACGCCCCCTTTGGGACCTCGGATCAGCATCTCTTAGCTGCATTCATGGCTCGAATGGTGGACTTCAAGTTCTTCGCCGGCAGGACCTTTCCTCAAATTTTCGACATCCACGGGTGTTTCGCTGACGAGAAAATAACCCGGAATGTGAGAGCAACGGCGCATCGCGCGCACCAGGCTACCCTTCAGCTGAGAGGGATCGGAATGCCGAACGAAAGGATCTCTGCGAGAGCCTAAGAATCAACTTTCCGGGCGGTTATGTAGACTTCGATGGGCAGCTCATCTATCTTGAGCTTCGGATTCATATGAATTGTGGGCGATTCGCTTTGATGGGCTAGAACCATCCCTCATTGAGCTGCCGTCATCCTCGCTAATTGATCGCTCGCGTTGTGCAAGCGTTCTCGGTCGCACCGGGCAGCTTCGACTCGGAGCTCGGGCAGGACAGCGGAACTGACCTGCGAGAAACAAGGTAAAACAGAAGGTTGTACATTCCGGAGAGTTCGAAGCTGAATATTCTTCCGCTAGACGTAATGACGTTCTAGCTAAATTCTCGAGGGTTGAAGTGTATCCAGTCGAATGTACAGCCGACCCGCGACTGCTGACTCGCGTGTCGCATACCAGGTCTATGCATATGAAATGAGACAATTTGAAAAGCCCGCGCTGCCGCCGCCGCGGCGAACGCGGAGACAGTTCATAAACCCTATCTCTTGAACCAATCATCGGGCCAGAATATCCGATAGGCAGTTGATTCGCGCATCGTTGTCTGAAAAATTTCCGGTTCATGATAATGTCCGATTTTGACCCGAAAAATGCTCATTTGCGGGAAACGCTGATTTTTCGTCTACACCTCACGGAAACTGCGACGGAGGCTCATGAAATGCCCGTCCGACAACCATGTTCTCGCAGCAATGGGTCTAGCACTATCGGGGCAGAGTTCGAGACTTACGAAAATTTTCGAATTTGGTGACAATTTCTCCGCCTCAAAGGGTCTAAAAAATTTATTACGTGCCGGGAATTCAATGATTGCCGGTGAGGTGGG
>NW_003804852.1:8234-14268 GCF_000255335.2 Galendromus occidentalis | reverse complement strand
AAAGACCATCGACCATCGGAACCCGCAGAGTAGCTAAGTCCCGGTTCAGATGGATGTCGGTCTTAGTGGAATTAATAGACCCATTGTCAGTAATAAGAGCGGACATTGACACCAGATTACGGCGCATCCCAGGCACATAAAGTACCGAAGGCAGGTGTACGATCGTGAGTTCTCCATCGGAAGAAAACACTTCCAGATCAACCTGACCCTCACCAAGTGCGGAGAGCCTTTGCTGGCCTCCCACCTTAACCTCACGAGGAGCCATATACGGAGAGTAATTCCGCATGGAACTGAGGCTTTTGGCGATGTGATGCGACGCTCCGGAGTCAATGAGCCAGGAGGACGAGTCGAATGAGATTTCGTCCATCGTCACAGTGTAGATCTCAACATCGCTATTGAAATCATCTACCACGGCGACATTTGCGGACGCACGGAATGGACGGCGGGGTCGACCTTGTTGCGGTCGAGAGCGATTATTCTGAGACGATCCGAATGAGTTAGAGTCATTCGATCGTGGTGAGTTTGAAGAACCCGAACGGCCTGAGGGGCCTGGATTACGAGAACTGTTCCGCCGGGAACTATTGCCACCATTCGGGTTACGATTGAAGTTTCCTCGATTATCACGCCGCGAGTTATTATTCATTTGCGAATAATTGGGAGTAGAGTTGAAATCACTGCGACCATTATTCGGACGCTGATTGAATTGACGAGAGTTTCGATTGAAATTTCCTCGATTATTATTCTGACGAGATCGATTCGAAGCAATGCTCATTTTAGAGAGCATCGCCGTCGCCGTCGTGGGCTCGACACCGCTGGAGGACTGTCCAGCGGTCGAACGCCTTGTCTCATACTGATCGATCAAGTCGACCAATTTTGTCATAGTCTGTTCGGTGGCCGCCAGGGTTCCCCAGAAGAGATCAAGAGATTCCCATGAAGGTGGAAGCAAGCCCAGAAATCTCTGGGTCGCCATCTGGTCGGACTCCGAGACACCTGACAAAATGAGATCACTGAGCAAGACTTTAAAGACCTGCACATTTTGCATGACCGTTTTGGACGGGCTATACTTGAAGTCATCATATTTCTTTTTCGCTGCTCCCTGCGAGGCGTAATTCTTGCTGGCAAAACGTTTTTCAAGAACAGCATATATGTCCTTAGCGGACTTCGCATCCAATTCCGAATCAGTTGCATTGAAGTACTCGATCTTCAAACCCATAGAAATGGAATTAAGGAGTATAGCTCTGGCCGAACCATTTGCGGCCTCGTAGTTAGCATCATTAATCGGAAGCTCGCCCTTCATGGCCTTGAGCGCGCCGGGCGATGCCCCAAGGAGCGCCCGAACGCAAATTCGCCAAGGTGTCCAATTCTTTCCGTTGTCCATAAGTTTTATGCTTGACAAATGTCTGAATTTCGAACCAGGTTCGCTTTTTTCATCTCCCGGCATGTCTGCCAATAGGGGAGTTCGAGATGAGATCGTGATGAACTCAAACGTATTCTCAATCTCCGGAGCACTTTGCATTAGCCGAACAACACCTGATCACAGCCTGATTCTGCCGTACTACTAATACCGAAAGGTTAGAGTAGACAGCTTACCCCTTCGAGTTTCGTCCTCAAAGGTCACAGATGTTGATGGTAAGCAGAGCTGATTCGTGCTGATAACGTGACGAGACGTGAAGTCTGATGACGGGAAACGTACAGGCTCAGAGAGCGTGAGTGAAGACTCAGGAGTACAGTCTCATGAAGAGGTTACACCACAGTAAAGTTTATTCAGAGCAGTCTCCTTATATACTGGAGACTAGAGACGGGGTGCATAAGCAGGCTCCGCCTACCTGTCATGTGTACCTACATACATAGTATGCTGTATTAATCTCGAACCCCACTTTCATACAAAGGGGTGAGTCCTATCTTACGACGGAACCGGGGTGCAACCCCGGTTTGGTGACTCATAGGGAAGCGTCCCCACGCTCTGAGTCGTACCTAACTGCAAGTCTGAGGACTCACAGTTTTCGTCTTATTCAGCCTCAACACTCCCTCTAACTGTGGTGTAACCTCTTCATGAGACTGTACTCCTGAGTCTTCACTCACGCTCTCTGAGCCTGTACGTTTCCCGTCATCAGACTTCACGTCTCGTCACTTCCCTTGCAGCCATGCGAACGCGAGAGCCACCCCCAAAGGTTATCTTTCTTTTCCTTTCCAACCTGAAATTAATTCATACAAGTATAATACGAGCATAACAGTCGATAAATGAAACCCATGAACTGAATATAAAGAAAATAATCAGAAACCAACAAAATCGTTAAAATGAAAAAAAGAGCAAACCAAATAATAGAAAATATAAATAGAACGATAAATCATCTGAGGAACAACTCGAATGGAACCAGACCAAGATTTGGAGACTCACCAAGGATGAGAGGAAGGAGCTCAACCAAGCAAAACGATCCAACTCAACATTGAAAACACTCGAACCCCGGTCTCAACGAACGATCAATTTTTTTCTCGTCGTTTTTTTTCTCTTTCTTAAACCTCCTGGAGGAATCGCGACCGGGCGCACAAGAGTGGCCGTTTTTCGGCCTTGTTGCCATCAGAGGCAAACACCCAATCGGGCTTACTGGCCCTCTCCATCTTCATCTCAACACAAAGTCCGAGGAGGGGGGACAAACAAAAGTACCCCCCACCCCGAACGCAAACGAACCCGCTGAGATCTAACCGAATTTTGTTTTCGCCGGACGGCGGCGGACTGATGTAAGTGGCTGTTGTGTAGGGGGTGCCACCCCCGGCAGAAAATCCGCCCGAAAGAATCACCGCGAGTAGCGTCGAAACGCAGATCAGAGAACACCCGACGCTCAGCGACAGAACCCAATTCGAACATTTAAACCGGTATCTGACAACGTATGTCAGATTGGGCTCCTGACCGACTTCGACATCAAGTTGAGCCCTCGCGGGCTCTTCTACAACTAAAGTAGAACTCTCCGCCTGCGGCGGATCCTCGACAAACACCTCATAATTGTTTGTGGCACGCTGTCGCGTTACCACCGGAGAGCGGACCATCATTTTTTTTTCCTCGGCACAATCTCTGAAAACGGACTCTGGAAATCAATCACCCTGGAATCATTCATCCAAGCCTCGCATCCACACATATAAACGGATTCCACTCACTCGAAAAAAAAAAATTTCCGTTTTTCCTTCCCGAGCTCTTCAGAGCAATGCGGCGTCCGATCTACGAAAGGACATCAAAGGTCACCGGCTTGGCGACTCCAAAACCAGAAAATATCGGAAGGAAAAATACCTTCCAAACACTGCTGATCAACTCACCGAATCAACTAAAAACTCAACAGTTTTTTTTCCCGTCTTCCTCACACAACGTTTTTTTCAAATTCAAAATTTAACCTGACAAGTTACGTTACGAAAATCACAACCGTCTTATTCGGCGGTTGGACACAGAGTGACGACTTACCTCGTGGTGCGCGGCCTCGTGCGCGCGGGGGAGACGTGCACTGCCAGAACGTGCCAACCAGACTCAACGTGCAAAGCACAAACGGTGAACGCACACGACACCGCGGACACCACTCAACAGTCTCCGTGACTTCGGAGACAGAGCGGCTCTCTCACTCGAGAGAGCTCGGCGCAACAGAGGCTACGCTCAGCGAATCAGTCGATATTCAAGAAATACACCGCATCAGGAACAACGAAATATGAATCATTGTAATAGATAGAATTTGTATCTTCACCATACAGACCGACTCACTATCAGAGCGGCTGTTGAGCATGGAATATGTTAGATAGCGATAACTCCGAGTGATCATGTTGATCGGAAAGATTTCTCTCGGAGGACTCGTGAGATCAAAGAAATGCCGTAGTTATTGAGAGACCTAAGATCTCTGAGCCGGTTGGGAGATCCTCGAGCCGAGGATACTCTGATGAACCGCAAGAACAAAGGAATGCCATCTGAGTCGGCATCAAGACCAGGATTGGACCTCGTGGCGCCACAAGTGTACGGCGATGGGTGCCGAAGCAGCTGGGTGTCTCCCCAGCTGCGGAATCGATACAGGCACCGGCATAAATGAAAGACGCGGGTTGATAGAATGTACGGGGGTGCGCTCTCTTCAACCAGCGAGAAGCTCTAGGTATAACTTAGGCTTCCCTTTCTTTCAACGAGAATCTAGAATAAGAACAACCCAGTCTCATAGAATAAACTACTGTCTTGTGAAACCTCTGCCCGAGTGATTCCTCGATCCTGCATCCGAGTGTTAGTGCCTGAACTCAAGTCTCCCTACTGGTGAAATTGTGCCGCTGTGGGAACGTCCTGTCACCTTCGAATTCTCTCCAACCATCCACAACACCTGACCAGTTTTGGTCAGACATCTTCCATTTGTTCGGCTGGGATTTCTTCCCCGGTCGTATTCCCGGCGTGGACTCTCCGCTTTGTGTGGGTCTGGGAGCGCCGTATGTATTGCCAGGATTTCTTGCAGCGCGTGCTTCGAGGCGCGGCCAAGATTTCCGTCTGTTTCTTCCAGTCTCTTGCCGCCAGTTCTTTTTCCTCTCTCACCGCATGTTGTGCTTCTCTCAACTCTCTTTCAATTTCCGTTGTTGGTAAACAGAGCCCTCTGAGCCGCCTCCATTCACGATTTCTCTGAACTCGGATCGATTCTAGTGCAGTGATTTGGGGTGAGTAGACCATTGGCTGAGAGGGGATTTTTCTCTTTTGACTCAGCCTGTCTATACTCTCCTGTAGTGTGCTGCGAAACTTGTCGTATGAGATATTCTCCTCTTTAGCGAGGAGTCTCTCGGCGACCTCGACCACCCGATTCGCGCCAAGCATTCGCTTTGTCGTCTTTGCATCCTGTTTGCGGAATGTTGTGTTGCATCCAACATTGAGTAGGTTGTGGTCGCTCATGTCCCTATCCTCGTCGATGAACATGGTGTCCACCGCCATGAGGGCTTTGGCGTTGACCAATACTAGGCCTATTGCAGAGTCTCCTCTGGTGAATCGTCCGGAGCATTTTGTCGTCAGGTTCACCATACTATACTATACTATACTATACTATACTATCTATCTATCTATCTATCAGCTACAACGAAGCTACAACGAGCTCTCCGAAGGAAACCGACCGCGGGTCAGCCCTTTTGGGCCAGCCTGACCTACAATGCCCTTGGTGTCCGTTTACCGCGACATGTTTGAGAGGACTCAACATTCATACGGGACACCAACACCGCTCGGTCAGGTCAAGACACCCACTGGGCACAGAAGACCAACCCAACAACACAGCCCCGAGTCTTACATCCAGTCAGACCTTCGCTCATCGCTGCCTTCTTTGTACCTTCTCGTCAAGTAGCGCGCGCGGACTAAAGACCCACGTCACACACAAACACCGGGTGCAGAGACCTTCTCCTGAACTAGTTCAGCCCCAACCCGACATCCCCGCGACTAATTCGCGAGATGGCCCTCCCGCCACCGGAACGGATATCTGTCCTCTGCCCTCCTCTACAACTCAAGCCCAGAGAAGACCCGTTCTTGCTGAGCTCAAACAACATCTGAAGGTGCTCCCTCGGATTCCACAGAGTGCTCGTCCTCACGCGACTCGGAAATTTATACACTTACTCCGGGACGTGGCCGACTCGAACGATGAGAGATCTTGGACCTCTCTCCTCGAGTTCTCTTACCGAGTACTCCATGTACCTTCGATATCAGATAGATCGTTGACCGCTTGTGTGAAACACAACATCTCTCAATACGATAGACCTCTGAGTCTGCCTTGCGACAGACCACAATTACGTAGACGGGAGGCGACAGATGCTTTCCGCGGAAGATCGGCGGAGAAAAGACTGACGTCCAAAGGAGACCTGAGAGGGGCGATTCGACTCCTTCAATCATCTGAATCACTGGTTACCCCATGTGACCCAGTCGCACAACAAGAGATGATACTGAAACATCCCGGGCCCCAGGTCGATGATACGGTTCCGACACTGCAAACCCCCTGCCTGCCTAGAAACTGCAGCGCAGATGAAATCATGACTGCCCTCAAGAGTTTTCCTCCCG
>NW_003804852.1:0-6399 GCF_000255335.2 Galendromus occidentalis | reverse complement strand
GCGACTAAAGCAGAGCAGGAAAACGACGAAATATCGCGAGCTTCAGGAGCGATATGGCTGTCCCTTCGTGTAGAATCGACGGGAATATGGGGGCTCGATGACCCTGAAAATGGTCAAGGAATAGGCCGTCGGATTTCGGCTCGTGGCGGAGACCACCGCTCCGGCATGTACATCAGGCAACGGATCGCGGTAGAGATCCAGAGAGGCAACGCACGACTCATAAAGGGTGTTAGCTTAGGTCCGGACGCTCTCGGTGAGCTAGGCATGCTCAGTGGCTGATGATAGACTCTATAGTCATAATACTTAGTACGGCCATCAGACGTCTCGATGAATAAAGGATATGTATCTATACTATACTATACTATACTATACTATACTATACTATACTATACTATACTATACTATACTATACTATAATATACTAAACTAAACTATACTATACTACACTATACTATACTATACTATACTATACTATACTATACTATACTATACTATACTATACTATACTATACTATACTATACTATACTATGCTATGCTATACTATACTATACTATACTATACTATACCATTGGTATCGCCTCCGACCAGGATGTGGCTGTTATTATCACATCTATGTTCAAGAAGTCGACGGAGAGACTCCAGAAACTTTTTGTCTTGCTCTATGAGTCCATGTGCTATGTATATCGAGATGATCACCCATTTTTGGTTACCGATCATCATAGCTTGGGCTAGCCAATCCCTTCCTTTCTCAGTCCAAATAATTTCGAGTTCTGGTCAGGATTCCGACGCCCCCGTTCGACCTCTTGTTGCTTCTACCTTTCCGGTTGCTGCCGTGGAACGTGTACCCTTGTATTGGAGGGGAACGCTCTTCGTTCTTCAATCTGGTTTCTGATAGGAGCATTACGCTCACATACAAATTAATCAGGACGTCTCGTTCTAAGGTGGCCCATTCATAGGCGTTAGATTTAGTACCATTCATGTTGAGTATACCAAAATAAAATTTATTCAAGGCTTTCCTTGCGGTTTTGCTTTTCTGGCCTCCTCGTCTGCACCTTTCCGGACGTCCCGCGAATCGTCATTTCGAAGTGTGTTTCTCGAATTTGACGCCGCTCGTAGACGGTTGGTCCCGTCGATCGCGTTTCGGTTCCCGGCTCTGGCTATGCCCACTGGGCCGGCTCCCGTCGCGCTTCTGTGCCGGGCCCCTCCCTCGGGGTTTCCCTTGGTCGTGGCCTTCGGCTCTAGCGCGGCTTGCTTCGCGCGAGCGCGAGAATGTTCTCCCCCGTTTTGGGCTCTGGAGATCTTTCGGACTGGCCTCAGGCCGTTTCCGATCGTTGCGCCCTGCGTGGCTGCTCCCAGGTTGTTCCTGGTCGGCGGCAGCTTTACCGCATTGGCATTTCGGGCAAGGCCCTACGTTAGTTTTGTCGAGTTCCTTCATTGTATCTTTCAGGACCTCTCTTTTCGTGTCGATAAGTTGTTGGACCTCTCTTCGCTTCTGCTCACGCTCAGCCAACATCGCTTAGAAGGCCTCCTTTGTTTGGAGTATTTTTTCCCTGTCGGCGACTGTGAGATCCAGCATTGAGATAATATGGCTTTCGAACCATTTTTACAATGTTTTTAGTACTGGCTCTGCATATTGTACCTCAATGAGGTTTTGGTCGGTGTTTGTCAGGTTTCGATCATCCCCCGAAAGGATTCGTAGATCGAATACCCCGATTAAGGCTTCCCTGACCTCTGGCGACTCCATGATCGCTTTATTGACAGCCGCGGTGTTCGGAACTTGCTTTGGTTCCATCATCGTACACCACGTTACTATTAGAACCCCGCGTTTTGAGGCCCGCTAAGGGTTCGATGATCTGTTTGGCGGTGTCCTCGATCGTCAGAGGCGTTTCGCTCTGAACGGCCGCGGCCACCTCTGCTCTTCCCAGATGACAAATGATGTGTGCCTTCATCTCTGGGTGCTGGTCGAGGTAATCGCTGATACCTGCAACTTTCTCAGTAATCGTAAGCCCTTTTCGGCAGATCGATTTTCCGAAAGTCACTTGACCAGTGAAGTTGGTGTTGAGGTCGATATCGGGTTTTCCTCTACGAAGCTTCCGCAGACCCTTGTCCGAGTAAAGTATTATACACGGATTTGGAGTAGCGTCTGCCAGTTGAGCCGCACCGATATTCATACCTCTGATGGCCTGTGCGTTTCCCACGGCGCCGATCTCCAACTTCTGTTGTTCGAGGATTTTGTTTGTTTCCTCTAATTTAAGAGATATCTCTTTATGTTTTTCTTTTAACTCATCGAATTGTGTATTCAACTCCTCTATTTGAGTTTTTGTGGCGATGAGCTCTGACCTCATCCTTTCTGCCTCCATCGAGTGGCCCATCGCGTTTTCGTCGGCGACGAGTTTAGATTTGAGCAGTTGTTCCGCTCTAGATTTCAACTCACCGAAAACACAGCATTTTGTGGTGGAGGCGAGTATTCTTTCCGCCTCGGTGAGACAATTGCTGCAAGCCTTTAGACTCATTTTGCGAATCAAGGTATTTTAGACGGCGATTGACACACTCGATACTTACGATAGATGCCAACCGTTGTTCTATCCCCTTCTTGGGGAATACCACGTATTTTGGACACGAAAAAACACGAGAATTTTCAATTTTTCTCGGCAGCGTCGCGCACGTGTGCTCCCTCGAAGCGCCGTAGCAGACAACTGAAGTTATATACTCATCCGACACCCGAGAACCTGGAAGCTTCGGAGCATTTTCTGAACCAGAACGACTTGGTTTTCAGCTCTCGTGTTTCCGAGGACTTTCTGGACGACAAGAACGCACGACTGCCAAGCTTCAGCTTCCCGTACGTTCATTGACTTCACGAAGTCAGGATCTCTGATCAACCTACGAATCTGAGGTCCATCATGAACGCCTGCTTGAAGTTTTGCTATGCTCACTGCAGGAAGCTTTCGGACGATGTATGCAAAACAAGCGCCGTCTTTCTTCAAGGCCTTTATGAACTGTTTCATTAGGGCCGGTTTGATGTGAAGGGGCGGAGGAATGATCTTGTCCTTGGGAACCAAAGCTTCTCTGATCACGTTATGTTCACCCACGACTAGATCTCTCGCCGGCCAGCTTGTTCGCGTCCAGTGCTCTTTATCAGCCCGGCTATACTAAAGGCACAAGAAGCATGGGCACTTCGTGTACCCGCTCTGCTGACTCAAGAGAATCGACACCGTCTTCGAGTTCACACAAATCGGCCATTGATGTTCTTTGTATTCAATCTTGTCCAGAGTGAACGCTATGGCTCCGTAGTTCTCGTGCAGTCGAGTGGAGTGAGCGATTGGTATAGAGCCGTACTGATTGCCGTTGGGTAGCAAGACGCCCTTCAAACTTCGCTTCGAGCTGTCTAAAAACAGTCGCCACTCGCTCGCCACGTATCGAGGTAGGCCCATGTGACGGAGAAGTCTTTCGATGTCTTTGCAGAATACCAGATCAGATTCCGATCCGAAGTAGGGCAGGAGCTCTGCTTCTCTTGTGCGATAAAAGGAGCCTCTGGTTCCTGGCAGTTGAAGAGAACATCAGAAGTTAAACTTTTTTCACATCGTATATTTCAATTCAACAATGTTGGTTGCTCATCGTACCCGGCATCAGCATGTTCTTTTCCTTCAATCTCGACGCCAAGAGCTCAGCAGATTCCTTCGGCAAGCGGAGGTCTCTCACAAGATCATTCAGCTCGCGTTGATCGAATCTTCTGGCGGCTTCGAGAGCTTGGAACATATCGTCGGGCTCAGGCGACGTTTCTTCTGACTCTAAAAGTTCTTCACCAAAGCCTGCCACGGGAGATGTGTCTCGATAGATTTGTCGACGGTGCTTAGAGAAAAGGAACCGCCGACGGTTCGTAGCAGCCGACATCGGCGTCGCCGCGCAAGAAAAAAGAGATGTAAACAGTCAGTGAGTAGCGAGAACGTGATCAACCGCGGCACCGCTATAGAATATTGTGAAAACCGAGGAATAAATCGTTCGAGGACGACTTGTGCAGCAGCATTCGGTGTCTTTCATCTACGCAGCGACTAGCACGGAACATGGCGCCCAACTAAATCATCACCACACTGAGAGTCGGAGGTTTCTGCATCAAGATGTCAACCCACGATACACCCGACGAAAAATTAGAAGAAGTTTCATCACACCGCCAGTCAACTCCGAAGAAATCGAACAGACCTCGGAGAATCGATATGGCAGAAGCAGTCGATAGAGCCACTGTGATTCGAGACTTGATCGTAAGAGAGGTCAACGAAGTAGTCAGCTACGCACACAAATTACTCGCAGGGCCAGCGAGAGACGTAGAAACACTGCAGGCGACTCTGGACTTCATGACAGATCATCTCAAGAAACTGGACGAGGGCAACGAGAAAGTCTGGCTCACGATCTCAGATATGAAAAAACTCACCGAAGATCGAGCCGCCCAAAACACATTGGCACTCCAGACTAGAATCGTCAAATGCAAGCTGAAGCGAGCGATCGCTGAGGTGGATACACGACGGACGGTCGAGAACAACAATCCGGAGGCGCAACACCAGCCAAGATGTCAGGAGACATTAAAGAACGCACGAACGCTAGAACCATTGAAAATGGATCGTTTCGACGGAAAATTGGAAAATTGGCTCCCATGGTGGTCTCGCTTCACTGAGCGAATCCACAATGACGCCAAACTCAGCGATAGGACGCGATACGATTACCTCCTTCAATATTTGTCGAAAGAGGTTAGGGAAAGGCTCAAGACGATTCCGATAGACGAGGAGTTTTACAAGGCCGCGGTCGACCGATTGAAGGCAGACTTCGGCAATACGGAGAAGCTACGGAACTTCTACACTCAGCAACTGATGAGTATCAAGCCTATCGTCTCTCGATACGATGTCAATAGTATTCGAGAGCTCATCCAGGTCGTACGAATGAGCATGATAGCCCTAGCCAAGATAGGAATGCCACAGGAAGCTATCGCCCCTTTCGTTTTTCCCAGGATCAAAGAGAGCCTACCAATCGAAATATACCTTGAGTTCAAAGCAGCGTCGCGCGCCGACAGATCCGAAAACGAAACTGCATCGTCAATATCGACGATGGCAAGCTGCGAATTATTGGACCGTCTCCTGGACTTCATGGAGAAGTTCGTTACCGACCTCGAGGACATTGAGGAGCGAAAGCTTCAACAAGCACAAAATGCCAACAGCAGGAAGCTAGCTCTAGTACCGACATCGGTCGCCTTGAAGACAGAAGTCAAACCGCTACTAGTAAAGAGGACCGATTCATCTCGGACGAGATTCAAGGCTGACACTGAAAACCCGACACCACAGACGTGTTTTTTCTGTAAATCGAACGAACACCGAACTCAATCGTGTTCAGACGATTCGACCAGTACCCAACAGAAGCGAGAAAGCCTCATCAAAGACAACAGATGTTGCAAATGCTCTAAGAAGGGACATCGCGCCGCAACGTGCCGGAGCATTCCTCTCTGCACCAAGTGCAATCGAAGGGGTCATATGACACCTTTGTGTAGCCCGATGACCGCATTTACGGCGCACTGCAGCAACGAAGAAAAAAGTTCCGAGTCTCATTCATGCAAGGATTACCAAGAATCCAGCGAATACTACATAACGGTGACAGCAGTCGCCATCGGACCCACCGGCAAACGACGACGAGTGCGTATACTTTTCGACTCAGCTTCACAAAGATCCTTTATCCGAAACAAAGTCATCGAACAGCTCGGGTTCAGCATGAAATCACTCGACAAGATCCCAGTCTCACTCAAGATGTTGAATCAAGCCACAGTTCTGACGGAAACAGCCCTAGTAGATTTGAGACTGCAGAATAACGAGGGACATACCACCGAATGGTTCAAATTCTACACCTTAGACCGGATCTGTAGCGATCAGGTCCAGCCCGAAGTAGATCAACGTCTGATGAGACAACTCGCCGGATTAGGCATAAACTTATCGGATGACCACGATCCCAAATCTCCGATAGACATCTTGGTAGGGGCAGACCAACTGGTCAGTGTGCAAACTCATAACGCACATAGGCTTCAGAAGACTTTGGAGGTTGTCGAAACCGCATTCGGATGGGCCTTGTTCGGATCAAGGAAACATTCGCAAATAAGGGAGTTCACAGCAAATCATGTACAAATTTCGTGTCTACAGTGTGCGATTCCGCGAATGGTGCCCATGAATGCAGAAAAGCAGCTCGATCAGCAATTCCGCAGATACGTAGAAGCAGAGGCAATGGCTATCGAAGAGGAGCCTCGGAACAGCGATGACCAGTTCATCGAAGAGTTCATGGAGAAGGTTGAATTCGATGCTGAGGCTCATAGATTCATCGCGGGCCTGCCATTCAAGGAGGGGCTCCGACCCGGAGTGAACCTCGCACTG
>NW_003804851.1:0-2045 GCF_000255335.2 Galendromus occidentalis | reverse complement strand
GGCCGTGTAGCCTTTCGCAGGGGTTCGCTCTGACTTCATTCTCTTAGAATAAATCGCTGTTTCGCATGCGATGAGAATTTCGAGTTATTTCCGACGAGTCAGCCAGACTCGAGTTAGAGACTCGTAGATTCGACAGATTTGTCGAGCGCTTGAGATAAGGGACATTTGAGGCACAGTAGAGACGCTCTGATTGCTACTACTTCCTGATATCTGGAGACGATTTGCACCTCGATGTCACTTGCTCAGAATCTGAGCTAACCATATTTTTGTCAAACTTGTCATGAGATATGTCAGTCGTTCGGCATGACTTCGAGATCGAAAATTCGCGATAATTTCTGTCGCTTCTTACTCTCTAATTTGCCCTCTCGGGGCTTGGCTATTAAAGAGGGGGTGTGATTCCCATTCATTGAATTCGTCCTCCGACATTCGTTCATGTCTTTGTTCAGACGGCGATAATCGAAGACACGCAGAATGACGACCCCCGATGTGTCCTCAAACCCGAGTCCGGTGAAGCATCATGTGATTGCTCAAGTCAGCACGGAGGTTAGTTCGCCATCCGTGGCGGGGTTCGTTCCCAACGCCCCTCCGCCAACCGAAGACTCGGCGTCGACACACAGCGGAGTCAGTTTAGCGTCCATCTGGTCTCTTGTGAGAGCCATTCTGATCGGAGGTCGGCTATGGAACGTCTTCAAGTTCCTGCTGATGACACTCCTGATGATCTCACTCATATCGATCATTTTGAAAGGTACGTGTGATTCCTCTTCCCCCCATTTTTTTTAATCGATTTCCGTTCTTTCCTGGTATCTTTCACATTGTTCTCGACAGGACCCGGGAGTTCCGAGCGTTCGCAGGATCGATATCCCATGATTCGTTCTCAAGACGTCGTGCTTGACCTGGATTCGTATTCCTGCATTCATGGGGAAGGCATGAGGATCTGTCGTTCGAAGGCAGAGGCATCCTGTGCCATATTGTGGGCCGAGGGCCCTGTCCCACATGAAGCCGTGTGCAGTCCCCAGGACCCCCAGATGGGCAGAGTCATCGGTTCGTGCGCCCGTTACAAGATTTATACTTGTTTCGAAGAGCCCGTTTGAGAAATGGGAGAAAAAATAGAATTCTTATAGTATACACATCCTGGTTCCTTCATTTCGTCAACTGAGGTCAGTCTTTTCCGCCTCAGGTTGTTCTGACACAGCTCCAGTTGTTGCGGCGGGGTGTAGTTGTTAGGGCCGAACTCTGCGGTTCTGTGCGTGCTAGATTATCACTTTGTGTTATTGATATCTTTTGTCGGCTCTTTAGAGTCTTCGAGAAGAGTTGTCGAGGGTCAACACAAACAGCTCATGTTCATGAGAGCGCGGTCGCGGCGGCGCCTATTCCGCGCGAGTAGATCGATTTAGTTTCAGTCAGTACACATTCAAATCTCGACCGACAATGGTGTTCCCAGTGAAGCGCTGTTCTAGCTCGTCCAACTCGGTTGGATTTCTGGTGCTAGCTATGTTCTTTCTAGGAGTTCTGATGAGTAAGTTATTTTCTGGGATTCACGAAAAGTTACTGAGCATCAGTGTGGCTCACGTAAGGGGTTACAGAAAATTTCCATTCTTTCTCAGCTATCCACTTTGGCAGTTCCGACCCGGGTGAACTTCACAGAGCGAGCCTAGCAAAGCGTTCACATTCGGAAGCAAATTCAGGACTCATTCAGCTTCCAAATTCGACAGTTGCGAACCGTGTGGTGGAGTCCTCTGAGGTTCCAATAGCTCAGTCCTCCACTCCAAACAGCTTCGTTGTTCCATTGACTCATGTGCCTGTCTCTAGTTCGACGACATCCACTATTACGACATCCAAGCCGGTGTTTCGATCTTCCGGACTGACGGTTTCTCCTTTCTACAAACGTCATCCGTATCAGCCAAGTTCAGCTGAGTCTGGATATCCACCTCGACGTGTGGTGGTACAGGAGTACCGAAGATCTACCACGACGTCTCCCCCGAGGATGGATTTCAGCTATCGACGAGAGTGGCAGCGAATCGTTCCTACCGAGATGCCGATCTCTG
>NW_003804850.1:0-5238 GCF_000255335.2 Galendromus occidentalis | reverse complement strand
CTTGATTCGGATTCGGAGGGCGAAGACGGAGTTCGCTCCGATTCGCGATAGTTTACTGGAGGTTCGACGAAATTATCCATGAGGGGATCTATGCGACAGAACTTTCGCACAATATCCTCAAAGAAACCCGATTTTCTCGGAAAACTCAAGGCCAGATTAGATGACCAATGTTCAGCTCGGACCTCGGACGCGATCCGTTCGTGCGAAAAAATCCGTTAGTCGAACGAATGTAAACAAGTTCGGAACGGACGGCCCGCGCCGACGCGGCGCCGCGGCTGCGCGGATCACCGGGCCAGAGTTTCCGAGGCACGGATTCACGACATTTCAAATCAGTGGATTCCGCAAATTGCGACACGGAAATCGAAATTGATCTTATGAGCTGCTGAAGCATTTGTATTATATACAATGAATGTAGGTATACCAACACACCGTAAATCTTCTATCATCACAAGCCCGGGCTTCTATTCTTTCGAGTGCCTCCCCGACTCCCCGCTCCCGAGCGGGGAGGGGGGCTACTGTTCTTAACAGGGCTTATATTATTCGAGATGTACGGTATGTAGTCTTGATAAGAAGTTGTCTCTGTATCTGGAGCTACATGAATGATGAATGACGACAATGACGAATGACAACGTATGTCGATTTATCAACATGTCAAGGCAAGCAAGTCGCAAGACCTCCGCCTGGTTTTTTTCCTCACCTCTGCCCCGTGTTCACCAAGAGTCAATCCAATCACGTGCGCTGGGGCTTGGGGCCGGTGTACTTCGAGCTCTATGGTTGCGCTGTGACATCCGGTCTGACGTGAGTTTCAAGTTCTCCCCCGCCGCTCGCCCGCGCCCGCTCATGTACATCTGATTTTTGTTTATAATTGTTGTTCTCACCTTGAAGCAAGCCTAGACGGCGCCGTCAGATGGTTATCTCAGTGTTGCCTTGGCTTGGTCTTCCTCGCAAAGGCAAGGCTTGCTCTTCACAAAATAATCTTCGGGAAGGATGTGCTTGCCCAAATCATCATTTGTAGATCCTCATCTCTGGGAGTATTTGCTAGCAGCACATGGCGCTGCTCGCTGGAGTATCGGGATTTGAGATTCGTCCCGGTCGGTTCCAAATCGTCGAGCCCTTCTCCGAGACTCCCGGTAAGCTCTCGAAACGGTCCATGAAGATAGGCACCAATCCTTGTCGTGGAGCTTTGTCCATCTCAATGAGACGACCCGCCTTCCGGACTGAGAAAGTTCCGTACATTTTTCCGTTCGAGGTTGGTCCGTACATATGTACGGCTCGTGACGGTACGGTCACCGTACAGCCGTTCGAACGGCATGGATGCGCATTGTCGATAGATCGGGAAAATTAGGACCGATTAAGACGAAGATGCATCACTCCGAACAGTTCCGTCTGCTTCCGCGCGTCGCGCCGTATGAGCTGGACGAGCTCGAGTGCGATCTTCAGCTTCCCCCAAGGAGCCCGATCCTGCATCCGATGCCGTCTTCTCAGCGATCTTTGGGTCCTCACCCCGGGTGAGGACCCAAATCACTGAAAGTTCCCGAAGCGAGCAGAACTCAATGCAGGAAGAGAAGCGCACGTGTACTTTCGTGCTGTCTCCGCGCCCGGCGCGGGCCTCGTAGCTCGTAGAACATAAACATGACCGGCGCAGCCTGCTGAGCACAAGGCCATCGATGGCTCAATAATCGTGGATAGAGAGAGAGGATGCCTGGGAAGCTCCCTCGTAGACTCCTCCATCCTGGGTGTTCTTCTGGAATCATACTGCGCTGCGAGTGAGAGTGTCGAGGAGGGAATGTGGGGAACGTGGGATGTGAGATGTGAGATAAAAATCCAGATAAAAGTCTCTGTTCGTCCGCTATTTGCTATTTGCTGGAACCTTTCGAGTTTAAAGCAGAGATCAACGACAAGATTGTCTATCCTAGAAAAACCACTATCATCTACTATCGATGATGAGATCATTATCACTGGTGACGTCGAACTCTCCACCGAAGTTGAGAAAATATCTTCTTCTGAGTGGAAAATATCTTCTTCTGAGGGGAAAATATCTTCTTCTGAGTGGAAAGTATCTTCTTCTGAGTGGAAAATATCTTCTTCTGAGTGGAAAATATCTTCTTCTGAGTGGAAAATATCTTCTTCTGAGTTTTGTAAGAGGTGAATGCGGAATTGCGTTGCTAGCCATTGGGCCGTTACGCGCGCTCTGGAAACTTGAAATCGCCCTTTCCCAGGAGCAGCCATGATAACGGGATAATAGGGCGCATAGGGTGTCATTCTTCCTACAACCGATCGAAAATCAACAATGATTTTTCCGCTGTTTCAGCGGCGGATTAGAGGCGCGGCGGGGAGAAGCGCGCCAAGTTCAAAACCTTTAAACCGTTAAGGTGCTGCGCGGTTTATCGTGTCATATACGATTCATCGATTCAGACTGAATAAAGACGTTTGTCCCTCTCATAGAGTTGGTAATAATTATTCTCCGGATCTTCCTCATTCGTGTAGGTAGCGTTCTGAACCTGGAATCCAAAGCAGCGATATCTTATAGGTTCGAAAAATCTCTGATTAAAATGTCCTTTAAAAAGGATCTTATAGGCGTCTTTATCAACCTGTGCTGATATTCCACGCACGGCATGGACCGTCACGGAGAGTATCTAACATTACAAGACGGAGCCGAGTTCGGCAAGAAAGTTTGGTGTGACACGGGGGTCGATACCAAACGGCAACAGAAGCGGGGACAGTCAGATTTTTACTTCTACTAGAGATAGGACGAGTCCTGACGGAACTCAGATATATCTGAGATGTTCCAAGTGGCGCACGTAGGTTTATCCATTGTCTCACTTGAGGGCAAGAAAAAGGCTTGAAGCCTAGTCCAGAGGCCCCTCGAGTCGGAACCCACCGCCGACTGCAACGCTCGGACGATGGACCAAGCAAAACTCCATTCGCTGTTTTCAGATCCAATATTTGTTGCTCAGCACGCGCCAAGATCTTCCTGGATGGAGAAATTTGCGTGATAAGGGAGCCTCATAACCATCCGCCAGATCTCGAAGGTCAAATTCGCAAGGTGCGCTCCGCAAGACAGCAGTGGCTTCAGTCGGTCAGACTGGAACCCCGAACCTCGAACATTCAAGCAATCCTGCAGGCACGTCGAAGGTTAGGTGATGACAATATATACGTAGGTGTTGCTTGAAGTCAAGGGATCATGGCTCCTCGAGGGTAACGTCTTTGTATATTATCTCCCCGCGCTCAGGCTCCCGATCTCCGCCGCGAAATCGATTATCCCAGCTCGGCATCTCAGAACGGCTCGACGTCATTCAGCAATCGCTCGTCCGCAGCGGGTCCGTACACTACAAGAGCTTCACGAAACCATGAACTCGATAGAGGTGGAAGGCTACACGCGCACAGTCGACGGACACCGTATCCTGAGTTTCCGCTGTCCGGAGCGAAACAGCATTCTCCTTACATCGAGACGACAATTGGAGCTCTTGCGATCGTCGTCGATGCTCCAAGCTGATGCCACATACAAAGTCGTGCCTCGAGGGTTCGGCCGCCAACTCTTCACCATCCACGGAACCTGGGGGAACCAGGTGAGTTGTATCCCACGAGAATATTCGCAGCCTGCTTCTCCGTGCGTATCTATAAACTTGTCGATCAATAGGTGGGAATGGTTGCTTGCGCTCTCATGGAGTCATCCGACAGTGAAGCCTATGCAGAGATATTCCGGGTTCTGAAGCGAGAAGTGCACGGCTTCGATCCACCAACTTACATGGGCGATTTCGATGGTGCGATTAGAGCTGCCATGCGTGCGGAGTTCCCTCAGATACGCATCTTGGGGTGTTGGTTTCACTACACTCAATGCTTGGTGAGGCGTGCCAGTTCTCCCTCCGTCGGTTTCTCCCGTGAAATCAGACGACCTGGCCACATCCTCAAGAAGTTTCTAGCTTTCGCTGGACTCCCGTTGCTTCCTGCCGATGATATCGTACCGACCTTCCATCTCTGCGCTCAAGAGGCTCTCGACGTCTCCCCTCGGGTAGCTGATCTTCGGATCATCGAAGTGCGATCGATGAATATTTCCGGTGGGCCAAGCTCGGCATCCAAGCAATCTTTCTCCTCTTATCGTCGTTTCTCTGAAGTTCCAGCCGTTCCTTGACTACATCCGCCTACAATGGCTCGAGAACGTAGGTCCGGCCAATCTCTCTCTCTACAGAATGAGCTGTCGGACTAACAACGCGGTGGAGTCAAGCAACTCATACCTCAATCGGGAGCTAGGGGCTCACGGTGCGATTTGGAATTTAATACTGTGAGTTTCGCGCCGAGCTCCGAATGACTCCGCGGAAGATCTCTGCTTTGTATAGTTGAACAAGTCCGCTGATGAGATTATATTCGATTCATCGTCCAGCCACCTTCTGTGGCATAGCTCAAGATGTAGCCGTCGATCGACTGATTGCACTCGATGGGGTTTCCAATATCCGCTCCGATCCCTCGAGAGCGACCAGGAGGAACAATCGAACGATTGTAGAGAACTGGGAGCGTCTGGATGCCGGATTGATCACTCCTAAGATGTTCATCGATCGTGTGAAGTACAAGGCTGGCGGAGGTAGATCAATGGAGCGTCGAATACTGCTCCGCAAGAGCTCTCGTCCTTCTTCATATTCGCTAAACTCATTGTTCCGGCTATATTTCAGCTGCGGTACGGCACAATATTTTCGACGAAGACGACCCAACCGACCAGGCCATCATCACCCTGTGGGAGGAGTGGGTCGACCGAGAGGAAGATCTCGTGGAGAATCTTCCGCACTCCGATGACCACGCCTACAGTCTTGCAGGAATATAAAAGAAGCAGGTTTGGAGGGACAATGATGATTACAAGAGAGTCGAATGTGGAGTAGTAGCTAGAAACAGATGTTGAGCACGGCGATGATGAATAAATTCACCCGCTGGAAGCCATTCAAAGTGTATTCAATGCTGACTATCAGACACCGAGTTGTCCCATCCCGATATATTTCGCGAGAAGCTCCGATGATAGGGGGGAACGCTCGAGAAAAAAACCTGAAGATTCCACTGAGAGAACTCTCCTCTGGCAATACAATGGGAAAGCCCTGGGAAAGAGCTCTCTCAGGAAAAAACTGTCCATGTACGTCAGTATTCCTCCGAGTGAGATATGGCCCGCTTTCCGACCGAACACGAACTCTGCGGATTGAGTAGCACCTTTGAAGTTCGAATTTGCCGCGCTCAGCTCAACCAACGGCGCTCTGC
>NW_003804849.1:0-2216 GCF_000255335.2 Galendromus occidentalis | reverse complement strand
GCTTGTTAAATGTTTAGGTCTTCAAATGTTTGAGTTTGTACTGAATACTAACTTGACTTCAGGATTCTAGACTTCTACTCAGCTGTAGAGCAACTTCGTGCTGATAACGTGTAGATAGTTGGGACTTTCTCGATGCACAGACTTCAGTTGGTAGCACAAAACTCGCAGGAGATGACTTCAGCAAGAATGCTGCGAGCCCAGTGTTTATTGAAGTGATCAGTACCTGTATATATACCTTCACCAGAAAATAGGGAGAGAGTATTTCTAATGTGAGGCCTCTTCTACGTGAGGCACTCTTTCTACGGATGCAAGCCTGAGTAGGGGAATACCTATTCTTAACAAATAATTACACATTGATTGATATGCTGGAAGGTTCCCACGGTTAGACTCGAACTCTGCTGTGCTTGTTGTGTGCTGATGTTTTGAGTAGTGTGTGTGTGTGTCGTGAACGTGTGCAAGCTTAGAGACGCGACGGCAGCTCCGTCCGTGACATACTCATCCCAGTGAGAATGCAGAGCTCTTATGTTAGCTGAACACTTCACATCCATGTTTACGCGCGACGACGGCTCTCCGGTTCCACTGATGAATGGAGTTGAGTCCGCGGTCAAACTTCCCGACTTCGAATTGGACGAGCTCACTGTTTACGAGACTCTTCGCTCGATGGGAAATAAGCTGACGGTGACCCCCGATGGTCTCCCGCCGCTTTTCTTCTCCCGTGCTGCCCTCGGTCTTGCCCGCCCTCTGCAACTCATCTAAAATCTTTCACTTTGCTCAGGTAAAATCCCGAGGGCCTGGAGACGAGCGTTTGTAACTCCGGTCTACAAAGCGAAGGCCTTCAGGATGGATCTGAACAATTATCGTCCCATCTCGATTACATCCGTGGCGTGTAAGGTACTTGAGAAAATCATCGCGCACCATTGGGAGATCAACTCGCTTCTTGATCCGCCCCAATACGGATTCCGTCAGAAACGCTCTACTGACACATGTATACACTGTATACATCAGACCTTAGATTTGAATTAACAGAGGGTGTCTCGCATGCGTCCCACGCTGATGACACTCAAATCTACGCGAACGTGGCGTGCGAGAGCGGGCACGCTGCTATTCAGTCGTCCCTTCGGAACATCGAGGACTGGACCCGTCGTTGGAAATTCCAGCTCTCAACTTCAAAGTCCGCGACGGTTCACATCCTCCATAGCGAACCGTACACCTACAGCATCTTTGGGGAAGATATTCCTGAACTCTCCCGAGTACGCGACCTTGGGGTCCTGCTCTCAGGCGACCTCAAACCCGAACCCCACATCCGTGAAACCATCGCGCGCGCTGGTCGCACCGCAAACTTCGTCATTCGGGCATTCGATTGCCGTATCCTGGCTGTTTAGATCCAGGCCTACAGGGCGCTTGTCCTCCCCGTCCTGCTCTACGCCTCCCCCGCCTGGCCCCCGTGGCTGAAGAAGTCCTCGCACTCTCTCGAGTCATTCCAGCGTAGATTCATCAGGCGTTTAGCTGCGAAATGCGGGGTCGACCCCTCTGTTATTATCTGTTGGGGTTTGAATACGCGGGGGTGAATTCGTTGGGTTTAGAGCGTCGCACGTCGGGATGTGGAACCGGCACTGTTTTTTGGGAGTACCCGGTCCCGGGATATGGTCGAGTCGAACAACAGAAAAACTCCACGTGCGGCCGTCTGCTTTTTTACGCTCGCCACCGCGGAGACCGCTGAGAGCGAGAGCGCGCCGCCGCGCGGATGGTCTCGTGATTGGATCGCTCGAACTCGGACTAAGGCGCCATGACGGCAATCCGGAAGGGAATGTCGTCGTGCGCGGCCCCTTCCCGACGCCACGACATCTCGCATTTATTGAACAACTAGCGGAGCCCGTCGCCGCTTCGCGGCTGTGTTCCTCTTTTTGGATTGCGTAGCACGGAAAACGTTCCCGTTTCAAAGTTGTTCATTTAAGAGGTCTCATTCATAGAAACTGATTTTTTCGAATGCTTCTCGCTCTCGAATAATTTTCAATGACACCGCAATATACATATGTATGTTATATCGAAATATTGTGGCTTTCATTACACAGATATTATTGCTCCTTTGAGCTGCTTTGCCGAATGTTCCTATATTGTCTGATTTGGACAACCGGGAATGCTTGATTCATTCGGGGATTTTTCATCATTCATCTCATTCGGGGATCAACTCTGGTTGCACGTCGAAGGTGTTGAGT
>NW_003804848.1:3592-23069 GCF_000255335.2 Galendromus occidentalis | reverse complement strand
TTTGAGCGCGGCTTCGAATTGAGCTCGGCTTTGAATTGAGCGCAGGTTTGAATTGAGCGCATGTTCAATTCGAGCGCAGGTTTGAATTGAGCGCAGGTTTGATTTGAGCGCGGGTTTGGACTGAGCGCAGGTCTGATTTGAGCGCAGGTTCGATTTGAGCGCAGCCTGAATTGAAAGCATGGGTTTTGGTGGTCCTGAGAGGGGAGCATCATCACTCATCACTTAGTAAACAATTTTTCCCCTTCTTTCGAATTGTTCCCAGGAAAAGATTCTCGAATGCCAGGATCAAGGGGCGGAGAATCGAGAATAATGAGTGGCTAGATAACTCTTTTCGTGCATGATAAATCACAAGTTAATTTATTTTCATGTACAAGGGTCAAGAATCACGAAAACACCGGTGGTGACCTGAGGACCGAACGACCGCAGCGTGTCTCGACGGTCGGGATCAAGTTAAAACGTGATATTGTGTGCGATTGCACGGAGGAACTGGAGGCTATCACGTGCCTCATACGTTGAAACCAATGCGTAGATCCTTGCTTGACGGTCCCGGTATTTCTTCTTCGATGTGGTGCCAATGCCCTGAGCCAGAGAGTTGGAAGCAATGAACTCAACTTTTCCTTGCTCAACCTTCAGGTGTTCTAACAATTTGAACACTGACGGGTGAGAGGATCCGACTCTTCTCGCGAAAGCGGAATGCCATCCCTCAACTTCGTTATTCGTTCGTCCCATAGAATTGAGCGTTGAAGAATGAACATTCCACCACTCCACTTTCATCGTCGGTGGGTTTCTGTTCCAGCCGACCCATTGACTTTCAAAATAATTTATGAAATCAGTGAGCAGTGCCTCGTTCGTTCGGACGAAATCGGAATCGGTCAGCGTAGCAAAGAGATCGCGTACTTGATCTACCGGAACATAAGAGAGGGCCGGAAACATTCGTAAACCCAGAGCAAAATCGGCATCGCGCAGGTAGTTAGCTCTCAGCTCGCTATCGTTCTGCACGCGTCGCCATATACATTGACAGAAGTGAAATGAGCATCCGAGAATGCCAGCAGCTGGAAAGACTTTTTCAAGCTCTCTGATCATTGCCAGTTCGAAGTCAATGTGGATGGCGTCCGGATGAAATCCGTCGATCGCATCGAGGAGAATTTGCAGTAGTCTGCGATAGGTCTGAGCGTTCTTCGCTGGCAACAGTGAGTAAACAACCGGCACCGTTTTACCGTCGGGCAATCTTACATGGAATGTGTAGAGCTGATGGAAGATGAGTGGACAAACCTTAAAGGTACCATCTACGAACCACTCAGGACTCATTTTTAAGAGCTCGAGATTCTTTGCCGTGGCGAAAACGATAATTCTGTTCACGTCTCCTACTCCGGAATCGTAGTGGACGAATCGTTCGCCGCGGAAGGTCGTCTTCAGAAACTCCGGGATTTCCAAGTCCTCTCGCCGGAGCGGATTTACCGGGAGCGACGGTCCTGCAGCTGCTCTAGCATACGTTATCCGCTGGCGCATCAAGTTGATGTTTGGCATTTCCCCTTTCACGGCTTCAGAATCTACTGTGCTGACTAGGTTCCCGATGATCGTTGCGTTCGATGCAGAAACATTCTTTACCGCATACGAACGAAGTTCATTCATCTTACGGCGAACCTCGATGCCCACCGGGCTGGGCGGATGCATGTGTTCACTTGGTCCCTGGAGAAATTCACAGATTTGAAGATTCGAATCGGGTCGCCGATTTGGGAGAGGATCATCATTCCAGAATAGTTTCAAACGCCAAGAGCGAGAATCTTGCTTGACGTGATAACTGTGATTATAATTCCAGTACTCACATCATGTCCGCCGTTGCAGGTTTTCACTCGAGACTTGCATTGCTTGACTATACAACGCCAGTTCGTTTTCCCGTCGTTTTCACGATCCTTACGGAACAGGTGCTCGTCGATCTTCAAGAGAGGCTTCCCGCGGCTTGAATTTATGAACTCCAGAGCCATGGGTTTTCGTTTTCGTCGAACAAACTTCAATCAAGTCTTCGTGCGATCAGACTGGGAGAACTCAAAAATCGATCTCTGCCTTATTTTCCTGAGTAAGTTTCTTTCTCGAACTTACTTGGAGAGATCGAAACTGACTCCGTTCGAGGTGTCCGCTCAATGTCACGCGTCCGGTCACGAGATATTCCGCTCCGCAAACGTCCCTTCCATCTGTTTCGCTTCTCAACGTGCATGCGTGCGAGGTACGTGCTCGTGTACCTTGCTCTGAGAGAAGCTTGCGAAAGGGCCTGAAGAATCCCATCACCGAGGAAACAGTCGAAGCATGAGTTGCCTCCGGTACATTCGCTTCAGATTTTCGATGGCGCCCTTGTTAGCGTCCCTTCTAGCCTTCTCGCAATGACTGCTTCGGATTTCCGGACACAACGTTTTATTTCTGAGAAAACCTCCGGCCGCCGGCTGTGGTCTTCCTACGATGAACATCGAGATCTTTAGTCGCTTTCCGATGTTCCGAGAGCGAAAATTTTCGGCTTACGATTCGCTCGTATGAAGCGCTCAAGTCAGCCTATATCACGCTGCGCTCAAATCAAACCCGCGCTCAAATCAAACCCGCGCTCAAATCAAACCTGCGACTCAATTCAAACCCGCGCTCAATTCGAACCAGCGCTCAAATCAAACCTGCGCTCAAATCAAACCTGCGCTCAAATCAAACCTGCGCTCAATTCAAGCCTGCGCTCAAATCAAGCTCGCGCTCAAATCACGCTGCGCTCAAATCAAATATGCGCTCAAATCAACCGTCACGATGCTATCAAATCATGGGTTTTAAAACGAAAGTGGGGAATCAAAAATTCCGCGTCACAGATCATTCCTGTGAACTCCAATTGCAAAACGTAATTATTCAAACCTTCAATATTTCTTTCTCAATCACAAAAATCCTGAAATATCCAATCCAAGAAGAATAACAATTATCAAACACTAAATATTGATATTTACGCTAATTTCAGTTGAGTTCTGTGATTCCGATTACCGGTGACACCCTCCCAGCCAATTCGACTAATTTTTTGACGATTCAAGAATTGTCCTACGCTCCTATGAACAAGCCGATTGATTTAACGGGAGTAATCTACGAGGTCGGGGATTCCCAAAAATTTTGTTGCAAGGATGGTGTGAGTCGGGCAAAAAGGAATGTTCGAATCGTTGATGATACTAATCATATTATCACCCTGGGTCTTTGGTCGGAACACTCCGACAAACTAAAAAACGCTGAGGGAAAATGCCTAACCATTCGAAATTTAGTTCTTCGAGAATACGGAGGTCGGAGAGTTCTAGCTACAACGACCAATACCTGTATCGAAGAAAACATATCCAATCCAAATCAAATGCATCTCCGGGAGTGGTGGCGTGATCATGGTCTCGAGACCGAGTACCAAGAATTACAAGTGGAAGGAAACGCTTCGGGGGTAATTCCGAATTAAGTACAGCATGTGGTTGAAACAAATCATTTAGCGATAACAGAATTAAGCAATTCGGGTAGCTTCTCGCCGAGTCTCTGATGAAAAGCGAACAACAGTGATGATGGAAGCTAATATTTAAGATCACATATTTATCATGAGATAAATTCGGAAAGGATTTCAAGTGAATAAATTCTTTTCGATCAATCGAAATCGTGACATCAGTTTTATGAATTGCATTATTACGAGTATGGTTCCCGTTTTACAGGATGAATCCTCGGAACACAGCCGCGAAGCGGCGACGGGCTCCGCTAGTTGAACATAAATGGAAGAGATTTAACCACAGTTGTGTGGTTGTTAATGAGTTCGCTATTTGCAAGAACTTGTTTCCTCAGTTCTTCCTCTAGCGCGGAAATTCTCTGCCTTAGCAGATGATTGATATCTGCTAAGGCAGCGGTGTGTTCTTCCGTTGCGCGTGCCATGAAGTTATTCTTCCACGCGCATGCCACACAATTCAGTGCGGCCGTTTTTTCTGCTTCTGAGAAGTTTGCCTCGCATCCTTGGCAAAATTTACGAGACATTTCGGTAATAAATCCGCTTACCGTCTCCGATCGTAGGTTTTGTACTTCCTAGTGATCACAAACCACAGTATTCCCTCGGTTTTCCCTTTTTTTACGATTTTCTCGGAAGCGTTGAGAAAACACGTTGCTATGTTTTCGTCTTAGCAGACGATTTCCAAGAACTCTACGAGAAGATAATAAACTCGAGAATGCCATCCGAATCACAGAAGGTAAAACCGCGATGGGAAATGTCGTTCGAACAATGAATTTTTTCTGGTATAATGTCACGCTCACAAGCGTACATGATCCAGATAAGTCGGTTCAGGTGGGCTGCATCGAGGTACCTTCGATTACCGATTCGACTTACACTAAAGTCACGAACAGCTACGGCCGAAACCGGTCGCAGATCCATACCAGGAGCGGAATCACCCGACAATGCTATCGATGCTTATCGGTAATGATGCTTAGCGGCCATCCATACCGGCACTGAGAAGAGCTTCGGAAGGATTCTGGCGACATCAACTATATTCGGACGGGTTTTCGCCGGACCGTTGAGTTCAGCAGACTCTCAGGCCGACGGCTCCGCACTATTATGCGAATTAAGAGCCACCCTTCCCAGACCAGTACAAGTTGAAAATCGGGTCGAGGTGAAGGCTCACTGCTTAATGACTTCTTCGGAGGACCCCCCGATGCGGAGGTCAGACTGTTCCGTAGACGAAGATCTCTAATTCCTCTGGGACACAGGGAATTGAATGAATTCTTCGAGCACACGATCGATCGTAGTCCGCAGGACAGGTACATCCTCTCACTGCCCTTCAAGGACAACATAGCTTCCATTGGAAATAATGAGGGTTTGGTCGGGTCGCGCTTGTGCTCCTTCATAAGGAAGCTGAAGAAGAATCCGGCACAGTTGGCGGCTGTGGACCAAGAGATTCAAATATACCTGGATCGAGGTTACGCAGAGGAAGCATACCCGATACACGAGGGACAGCTCGCGGATTTCCTTCCTCTTCAGGCCGTGTTCAAAACGGACCAGGATAATAAGATCGTGAAAACGAGAGTCATCAAAGACGCGGGCGCTCGCAGAAGCCACGAGTTATCTCTGAACGATTGTCTCCATCAGGGAGAGAACCTCCTTCCGAATGTGCTCAAGGTTTTGTGCACCTTCAGAACAGGCGGATACGCAATTACAGCCGATATTGAAAAGACTTTCTTGCAATTCGAAATCGCTGAGAGCAACAGAACATTCCTACGTTTTCTTTGGCCCTTGGCGATATCGGGAAATCCCGGCGCCCAAATCAAACAGTTCTGGTCCAGAGTCCTCGATTTCGGCCTGATCTGCTCTCCGTGGTTACACATCAAAGGCGTACGACACCATCTGGAAAATGCAAAGATCAGTTCCCGGAACTCGCTCAATTCATAGACGAGATATCGGAAAACTTATATATGGATGATGTTGCGTTCAAGGCAGACTCTATAATGGATGCAGAGAGGAAGGTCAGGGTTCTTTTCAAGATTTTCGGTCTTAGTAAATTCCCTCTCAGGAAATGGTCGGCGAGCGAGCCGAGGATAGCCGAGATAATCCGCAACCTCTCCCCCCTGGAAGATACCGAGGTTACGTCAGATAAGAGCGATGCTAAACTGGGGGTGAAATGGATTCAGGGAAAGGATGAGATCGGAGTATTTGTGGAGAAGGCGTTATCGGCGCTCTCTACAGAAACACCATCCAAGCGGAGTTTATTGAAGGGTTTGGCACCCGTTTTCGACCCCTTGGGGGTTTTGGCACCAGTGACGGTGCGGGCGAAGTGCGTTTTTCAACAGCTTTGGCGCTTGGGGGTGGACTGGGATGAACGGCTTCCGGGCGAGAATAATCTGGAATATGAAGAATTCGTACAGTCTCTGCGGAAGAATTCGGAGACAAGCATCCCGAGAGCCATCACAGGTCCGTTCACGGCTGGCAGGTATGAACTCCATACATTCTCAGATGCAAGCATGACCGCATACGGATGCGTGAGCTATCTGAGAGCGGTATCCCAGGACGCAGCTCGAACCGATTTCATTATGGCAAAGGTCCGAGTAGTGCCAACGAAATGCGAATGGTCTATCCATCGTTACGAGCTCATGGGAGCACTGCTCGCCGCCAGAGTCACAGATCAAGTCTCACAGTTCATAAAACTGAAGATCGACGGAAAATTCTATTGGTGTGATAACATGGCCTGAATATCGTGGATTCGGAACGATGGAATGCGTTCGTGGCCAATCGAATTCGGGAAATCGACAGGTTATCAGAGCCCTCCGACTGGCGCTACGTGAAGTCGGCGGAAAACCCAGCAGACATAATCTCAAGGGGTTTGGATATCACGTCGCCGACGTATCATCAGCTCTGGTTTAACGGACCAGAGCGGCTCAGAACCATCACATGGAGTGCCGATGCGAACAAAATCGACATCGAAGAGACTGTCGTGGAGGAGAAAAAGAATCCGCTTCCGTGTCTACTGTCGAAACGAGATGACGATCCAATAGAGTCGCTGCTCAGCGTCGATCGGTTTTCGTCATGGAACAAGTTGGTGAGAGCACAAGCATTCTGTAACAGACTCAAGGGTTTCGCTCTTGCAGTCAGAGACAGACTGTCGGCTTCGTCAAAGAGAACCAAGCACGGCCATCTTCCGAGACGGACATCCGAGCCAATTTCGCTCAAATTACAAGCATCCGAACTCGAAGCCGCCGTGATCGACTTGTTGAAGAGAATTCAGCGGAGATATTTCGCTCACTTTATAACCGACTCAGGGCTAAACGTACCCAAATCGGATTCCTTACATCAGTTCGCTCCCTTCATAGGCCAAGAGGGTTTGATTAGATGCAGGTCTCGCCCGGAGAAATCGAAAGAGCTTTCGTACGATGAAAAATTCCCGATTATTCTACCGAGCGATGGAGGCTGGGCGAAACTGCTGATACGATCAATCCATGCGCCCGAATGCTGGCACTGGGGCGGTATCGAGCTCACCCTGCAGAAGATTAGGGGGAGATTCCTGATCCTCAAAGCTAGAAAGTTGGCGAGCGAGACCCTGAGGGCATGTCAAGCATGCAAACGCTTCAATGCTAAACCTGCGGAGGAGACAGCCCCCCCTCTGCCCTCATTCAGAGTTGAGCGAACCCCACCATTCCACTTTTGCGGAGTGGACTTCGCGGGACCCATCTACTGCCGGTCGGATCTCGGCCAGGAAGAGAAATCGTATATCACGTTGTTCACATGCGCAGTCCCGCAAGCATGCCTCCTCGAACTGACGAAAAATTTGACCACTTACGAGGTGCTCAGAGCACTACAAAAGTTCCTGACCAGAAGACCGACAGCCCAACACTTCGTCCCAGACAACGGAGCCTCGTTCAGAAGGGCGGATAAAGAGATCAGACTTGTGTACAAACACATTGCCGATGGGGACTTAGCAGGCTGGCTAATGAATTCTCGCGTTACCTGGACCTTCATAACACCGGCAGCTCCCTGGGTTGGCGGCTTCTGGGAGAGGATGGTCGAAGCGACTAAGCGATGTCTCCATGGAGTCATCGGCAAATCGAAGCCATATTTTAGAGACTTGGAGGTGATCTTATGTGGAGTTGAATCGATAATTAATTAGAGACCTCTAACTCCAGTGTCTACGAATCCTAGCGAGATCGAGGCGCTATCCCCGGCGAACCTGCTTTACGGATATGAAAGAACCACATTTTTTCCGGAAATGTCGGACAGACCAAAGAACAAAGCAGATATCGGAGCTTTGGTTTTCTCGAAGCGGTGGAACTTCCAACAAAGTGTCCTGACCGATTTCTGGAAGAGATTCCAAACGGAGTTCCTGGCATCCCTTCGTTCAGCACATAGCAGAAAACCGGTGAATCAAAGATCGCTACAGACGGGCGAGATCTGCATGCTCAAAGAGGAAAATACGTCCCGCGGTTACTGGCCGCTAGTTCGAATTCTAAAGATGCACGGAGGGAAGGAGTCAGACTCCAGGAGACGCTCATGCACCATTCTCACCGGTCGTGGTCAAACTTTGGTCAGACCAATCCAGCTATTGTATCCACTGGATATAGAGAATCCCGAGCCGCTTCATTAAGGACTTCGCCACACCCATGTGTATCTACTGTAATGTCGCTTAGTCTCTACGTGGGTAACACAGATGTCACGAACTGGTGTTGAAAAGAGTTTATTGAACTTAGTCGGCTAGTCACTCTGGCACACACCTACAACTCCTACACCTACGAACGCTTGCGCTCGAATGAATCTCTCTCTACTTCAAGCTCTGACGTCATTGATGCCGCCGTCACTAACTTCTCGCGCGATCGGCCGCCGATCGTCTCTCTAACGCTCGACTCTGGCGCCCTCTAGCGTGATAATCAATCCACGCACGACTTTCGACCACGCTACCGCGCTGATCTCCCGATCAGCTACTCGGCTAATTCGTATATATCCATCCCCTTACAATAATAAGCTACCTCGCTTTCTTCGAAACATAGCATTCCTGGCTCGCTCTACTTATTCTCTTGAAAACTCTGTGTTCAGCGATCTCTCTACTTCGATTTTATTTTACATAAATAATTCTCGGATTCGATGTTTCGTGTCTCTGCCGCACCCAGCTGGGCACCTATTACAGTAAACGTGCCAGTCTTCGAGGCACGCCCGGCAGAAAACATGCCCGCACACAGCGGCAACTGGGTCTCTCCACGGTCGTTTACAGATGGAGCACTTCCACTCCCTTCTTAGAGCCTCGTCTTCGATCTCCAGTCGCCTCTCTACCAGCTTAGAAGTTTCACTCACTCGCCCCGTGGGTGCGTACAGCGAGAGCGCTTTGACAGCGAACTCGATTCGCGATACTCCCGCCAATCGCAACGCGATTTTGCTTGTGAGATTGGGTGGGGTAGGTCAATGCATCATAACTTGATGACGTGGATTGGTATTGTTGTCTTCACGTATTTCTGGTCTGGGAGCTACCTATTGGAGGGACAATGAATACAGCCTGGTTTCGTGAGTTGCTGCCGTAGCAGGACTGCTTGTCACTCGGAACGTGGTGACGCACGTTTATTGTATCGAGAAGCGCGGTACTTTTGAATCAACGGAGGATCGTCTCCCTAACAACTCTCCCCTCCTTGAAGCATATACAGATATATGAAGTATTATTTTAAGAGATGTTATCACAATATCATTCCGGACAATATTCTTGTGGAGCAACTCCCGCTGTAATTCGAGTTGATCGCCGCGACCCTTGTTGCGAGGATAGGGTTTGGAGTTCGCATCGACGAGCAGGAAGAGGTGTTTCCCGTCGACGGGACCCGCATAATCGAGATGCACCCGGTCGAATGGTTTTTCCGCGGTTTTCCAAGGATGATTTGACCTCGGAGGTTGCTTAGCATGCTCGGCGCAGATCGTACATTCCCTCACCAACTTTTCGATGTCAGAGTTCAGGGAGTCCCACCATACGTAACGTCTTGCGAGTTCTTTCATTTTGTTGGTGCCAAAGTGTCCTTCGTGAAGAACTTCAAGCACTTCGGGTCGACATGTGACTGGAATGACCACGCGATGTCCTCGAAAAATAGCGCCGTTAATGACAGTGAACTCAGAAATGTCGATTTTCCAAAACTTTCTCATCAATGCCGTTGGACCTTCAAGGCATTTCAGGAGCAGCCTCAGATTATCGCAAGTCCGAGTTTCTCTGACTATTCTGAGCAGATCGATGGGTACATCGTCGGCTATCCCAAGGACAAGAACATCCTCGGGCTCCTGATCGACAAAAAACTGCTCACTCTTTACGGGAAGTCGCGACAACATATCAGCATTTCCGTGTTACGGTAAACTATGTCGTAATTGAGTGATTGAAGAAAATGCTGTAATGCGTCATTCGCATGGCAGCAAGTGGTGGTAACGCCTTCGACGGTGACGGTATGGATACTAGAGGTTTGCTGTCAGTAATTAGCGTAAACCGTCTCCCGAACAAATAATTAATAGGAGAATCGGTTTATGCCTTCCTTGATCCCGAGGGCTTCTTTCTCGAGTTGAGTGTATCTATTCTCGGTGTCGGTCAGAGTTCTTGAATCGTAAGAAATGGGGCGTTCCGTATTGTCATCGTATCGGTGTGAGAGCACGGCGGATATTGATGGAGCCCGCGCGTGTTTTAAATACTCGCGTCTGCTCAGAGTACAATAATAAAACAAGCGGCGGCATGACTAGTCAGTCAGCAGGCGCCGGTCGGCTTAACATCATCGAAGTGTCATCAATCCCATTTCCCGTCGCGACTAACAGATATGCCGTAAGGGGATGCGTCTGTGGCCAGTGGTAGGGTCTTGGCCGAATCGAACGGTACGAGCACCCTGGGCGAGCACATTTCGGCTTTGACAGCCTCGAAGGCGCGACTCATGTCCTTCGTCCAGATGAAAGGTTGTTGGCCGCCACCTTTAAATGCTTGGTGTAACGGATGCGCCAAGTCGGCCAACTGGGGAGCGAATGCAGAATAGAACTGGATCATCCCGATGAAGCTTTTCAATTCGGATACCGATTGTGGCACAGGAGCTTTCTTGAAACACGAGATCTTATCATCACACTTGTGATTCTCCTGATGCTTGAGTCGGAATCCACAAAACTGTATTTCTTCGGCGAAGAATTTGCACTTCTGAAGGTTCAGGCGAATATCGTTCGCGTCGGGACGCTGAAGAACTGCGTCGAGACGCTGAAGATGATCCTCGTCCGTGGATGCGGTGACGACAATGTCGTCGATAACGACTTCAACTCCATCTATACGCGCCAAAATGCCCTCCATAAAACGCTGCCATATGGCAGGTGCAGATGCTAGACCATTGCACATGCGTTTAAAACGATACAGGCCTCGATGAGTATTAATTGTGACGTATCTTCGATCCTCTTCTCGTACCGGCATGTGGAGAAATGCGTTCGATGTATCAAGCTTCGAGAAACGCTTACCGACGCCGATGTTATCTAACGCGTAGCGGATGTTCTTTAGGGGGTGATCGTCCACCAACAGAAATTGGTTCAGACCGATTTTGAGATCTCCACATATTCTTGCTCTCTTCTTAATATTCTCACCCTTGCCTCGCAGGGCGATGACCACAGGGTGAGCCCATTCACTCACGTTAACTTTCTCAATGATGTCATATTTCAAGGGATGATCTAACTCCTCATCAACCAGCGGTAGTAGAGCATGAGGTACTGGTCGAGGTCGGAAGTACGCGGGCTTCGGATTTTCTTTGAGGTGTAATTTTGCTTCGGCGTTCGGGATTTTCCCAATGCCTCCTTTCGAGAGGTTCGGATATTTCCGCAGTAGATTTTCTGCTTCCTTCTCGAGATTCATTTCATTGTAGAAACACTGATCGAGATCGAAACGATTTCCTCTGAAACTTCGCAGCCAATATCTCCCGAACAGAGTCGGAAAGTTGGGTCTGTCAATTTGATATAGCTTCAGCTTCAGTGTTTCATCGTCGAATGTAACCGGGATCAAAGCATATGAGTGTGGTTCGAAGTTCTCACCAGTTGCTGTCCGGAGTCGGACGTCGTTGCGGTGCAAGGTCTCGCTCGGAAACATTCCTCGGAACCTGCTCAGTTCCATCGCGGCTATTCCGCTTCCACTGTCTGACTCCATAGGCAATTCTTTATCGTGGAGTCGAACATGTGGAGCTATCGGAATCCTATCAGGTCCCTCAACGAGATTGAGCGGTACTTCCTCCAGGAAGTGATGACCTTGGCCGGATCGGCAGACTGAAGATAGATGACCCGATTTTTTACAGGTTCGACATTCGGCTGATCTATGGGGACAATCCTATAGACCCAGTATGTAATTTTTTTTTTTTTCCAACATGAATTTTGTTCACGTTCTCCGGTTTCGACGGATCGCTGTGAGGATTCCGGAGTTTCGACGTAGCTTTCTTCGCACGTTGGAGTTCGTTCGTTATATTGAAGACATAAGCCATGTCCTTGGACGATGCGCATTTCACTAAAACCGCCTGCTGGGTAGTGTGATCGTCCAGTCTTCCGATAAACTGCTCGATTAGGCTCATTCGGAGCTCATCGCCGGACCAGTTGCACTTTCTAGCCGCCGTTCGGATCCGAGCTTCGAAATCGTGAAGGGATTCGCCAGAGCTTTGACGAATCCTCCTGAGTTCGAGGCGTACGTTCCAAATGTTCTCCGTTGGCTCGTAGATTTTCTTGAGCAGATCGACGATCTCCGCGAACTTTGGGCTGTTCGGAGTCTTGTCCGACGGAATCTTATCGTAAACCTCTTGAGAGCTGTAGCACCCATGAATGCTAGGATAGCACACTGTTTCTCCTCCGCAGAGATTTTCTCCTCGTAAGTCAGGTAATCCTCCGGCCGGCAAAGCCAGGATGAAAATCGTTCGTTCCGCGGTTCGAACGGCGCGGAAGCTGTAGTGGCCGTCGCCATTGTAGATTTTGTTATTCTGACCTGCCTGGATGAGTATGCGTAGTATTCGATCACGTCCTCGTCGCCAGTTGTTGTCTTCACGTATTCCTGGTCTGGGAGCTACCTATTGGAGGGACAATGAATACAGCCTGGTTTCGTGAGTTGCTGCCGTAGCAGGACTGCTTGTCACTCGGAACGTGGAACATTGTAGCGAGAAGCGCGGTACTTCTGAATCAACGGAGGATCGTCTCTCTAACAGGTATAGCCGGCTGCGACTCGCTTCCCTGGAACTTTATAATTGATATTGATAGGTTCGGCGGGAGAACTCTGCTCATCTGGTCGCCCGCCTTTCACGATTTTTGGATATGTGTCGGCCCTCTCTCGAGGCTTTTTCCCTCGCCCGACAAGTTCCACCCCGGAGGGCGCTCCAGAGCTGATTTCTGTCTCGTTCCGCCGTGTTCCGGAACCCAGCTTGCTCAAGTCACGACTATTCGCTCTATCGAATTCTCCCTGGCAACAATGCCTCTTCAGGTAGGCGCAACTGCCCGTGCCCGCGAGGGAAGTCACCCGCCATACCATACTTCCCCGCGGGGGCTCCTGGAAAGGTACCTGGATCTTACATCGCCGCAGTTTAAACAATCGAGTAGAGACACGCGGGATATGCTCAGTGAGGAACTTCATGTGTCCCTGTCCGAAGAAGCTCGGGACCACGTCCGATCAAGTTCCCGAAATCTGCGAGCCGTATACAATGCCGATACCGCGAGGGCGGCCGCCCTCTATTGCTCCAGACATATCCTCTCGTTTCATGCCCGTCTGAAGAGAGGCTATTTCACCATGCTGACCCTTTCCGAAGCCTTGGCCTTGGTCAGTCTGATCTCGCGGCAGTCGCCGTACCAGATCCGATTCCTTCCGAAGCAGCCTCCATCTTCGAGACCCCCTCCAGTGTGGAACCCTCCAAGCCAGTGGTTCCCAACCTTTTTTTCTCGTGGAACCCCCAGGGGCTCAACAGCGGTTCCATAGGGGTTCCACGTGTAGACTTTGGGGTTCCACGGGTAGACTTTGGGGTTCCACGGGTAGACTTTGGGGTTCCACGGAATCGTCGATGGAACCCAAGGGTTCCATGGAACCCCGGTTGGGAACCACTGCTCCAAGCCGCTGCCGCACGGTGTCATGTCTCCATCCGTCTACACGGAGTCCACTCTCGCCGTTGGCCCAATGGCCCACTCCCCGAGAAGCACACCAGTCGTTCCCTCGACAACCCGCGTCGTTCGCGTGCATCGTCGTGCTTTCCCTCCTTGCGTTGAGGCCAGCAGAACCAAAAATCTTTGCTCCGGTTCACCCAACGCCGCCACATAGGCAAACATGGTTCCATCGCCTCCGCCAGCGGTAGGAACGAAGTCGGGAGTCGAATGGATATACCTGCAAACCGAAGACGGCAGTCTCCGTCGGTTCCGCCTTGACGAACCGCCACACCCCTGATATGCTCCTTCTTAAGCCGTTTCCCGTGCGGAGCTCTCTTGCCGAACTTAATTTGTACTATCTTTCCCTCTAATTCGAATTCCATTGAATTGCAACTCAATAAACGGGGACCGTGGTCCCTTCCGTTCTTTTTACATTTTGATTCTACTTTGTCTTTGCATGACTGTGAGTGGTTTCCCGAAACCTAAGCCACATCGAAAAGGTTGAAGTAGTTGGATGGGCCTCCGCAGAGTCTTCCCGGTAATCTGACGGCTGATAATCTGACCATGCACGTTCTCCTTTTTCCATCCGGTCTCTCCCGGCCGACAAACTCTCGAACCCGCCCCATGGGCCAATAGCTCCTTGATGCCGCCGGGTCTTCCAGTATAACCACGTCCTCCACTTTAATTGACCGCTCCTTGACCGGCTTGCTCATGTGAGCGGATCGAACGTGTTGTATGTATGTATTCGGTACGAAACCGCTTCCAGAACGCATTTAGGACATTCTATTGATGTTTCCACCTGTCAAACAATACTTCTGCCGTAGCCTGTTCCGCGGATTGGATAATCTCTTTAGTCTCCGGCAACGCCGGTTTGCCCTGAATGCCATACAGGAGATCAGCCGGTCTCAGGGGCAGCACCTCATTTGAGTCGTTGCTGACCAGAGTCAGGGAGCGATCATTGACCATTTTTTCGACATCGGTCAGGGTTGTTTCCAATTCTCTGAACGAGAAAATATTTTTGCCTTAAATTCTCCTCAATGATTCCGTGACCGTTCGGAATAATCTTCCATGGAAGCCGTCTCGCCAAGACGCTCGTTCGGTGTTGAATTCCCATATAATTCCTCGACTCGAAAGAAATTCTTGTGTTTCCTCCGATCTCGCGAGATCGAAGAGCCATTTGATCTCTTTTGCCGCTCTTCGGAACGACGCCGCATTGTCGGAGAAAAATCTCGACACCGTAGGGTTCCTGTTATAGAATCTCCTCATTGCCGGTAGGAATTCGTATGTACATAGAGAGATTGCTGACCAGTTCCAAGCGTACAGCCCGGGAGACTGGACAGCAAAATAACATGATGTGAGCCGGTGTGATACCGTTGCTCGTCCTGACCGGCAAAGGTCCCGCAGCGTCGACCGCTGCTACCGTTAAACGCTGGACGAGTCTCAATGCGAAACTTGGGTAGGGGTGGAACGCCTCCCGCCGCCGGTTTCGCACGATATTCCCCACAGACTTTACAACCTGTGATCGCTTTTCTGGCTGCTCGCCGAGCTCTCAACACGAAAAATCTCATCCGAACGTTTTGGAGGATACCAGGGATGCTCCCAGCGTGGAAGCGTATCTTCTCGTGTATCCACCGAATGTAGAGGTCGACTAATTCGCCTCGGAGAATAATGGGGTTTGCCGTTCCCCAAGACACCTCAGACGATTCCGACAACCTGGATTTACTCCGCATCAGTCCTCGGCTATCCAAGAACGGTCTGTATTGGTACAATTGGCTCCCGCTCCGGATATGTTCCATTCCGCCTCCTATTTCCGCAGAAAAAAAATGGGCCTGGATGTTTTTCAAAATGCGTTCCTCGGCATTTGCGTATTCCTCTGCCGATACAGTCGTCGGGTTTCCCACGAACTTATTTCGATTCGGATCTCTCCAGCGTAGTAGGTACATACGCAATGATTCTAACGGCTTTGGGCCATGATGACAATGGTTTGAGACCGAGCACGTGTCTTGAGTTGAATCCTGTGGTCAATCCCACGAAGCATTGAGCTCTTCGTTCATGAGAGACATCAACCTCACTCGACTTCGGATTCAACGCGTGGGACTCCGGCTTGTCTGTTGACCGCAGTCAAGACGGACCGTGCATCCAAAATTCTCTCAGTTCTTTCGAATCCAGAGCCGAAGCTCGACTGAGTAGATCAGCTGGATTATCCGCTGACCTAATATAACGCCGCTCATCACTCTCGGATGCCTCCTGAATCTCTTCAATACGGTTCTCCACGAAGGCTTCCCACCCATCTGGTCGGTCGCGGATCCAGGCTGAAACACAGGCGTTGTCGCACCAGAAGTTTCTTGTGTCGAATTCCCTGAGCATCGCCTGCTGGATTTTCTTTGCGATTCTAACCGCGATGACCGCGCCCAGCAGTTCTAAGCGATGGATTGACCAATCGCCCTTCAACGGGGCTACCCTCGCTTTTGCCATGATTAAGGTTGTCGCGATTTTTCCTTCACTATCGATGTTTCTTGTGTAGGCTACACAGCCATATCTTTCAGACTCGCATCGCAGAATACATGAAGTTCTGCAACTCTTTTCTCATCGGTCGACGCGAAATTTCTTTCGAACGTGAGCAAGATCACATATAGTTTCGCTCCTAACTAAGTCCTTGCACTCGCTTAGTTCATCTCCGCAGAGTGAAACATTCCAATCGAGTTTTTTCAGCCAAAGCCTCTGAAGCAGCAATTTGAAACCGATCGTAATAGGGGACAACAAGCCCAGTGGATCGAATATCTGACTTGCCGCCTTGAGCAAAGCTCTCTTGGTCGGCTTGCTGCCTTCGAACACTACTATCGTGGCCGTGTTAGGAACGAGCCGTGGATCGGCGAGCATGAACAGCGCGATTGCGCATAGAGCGCTATCTCTCATTCCCCTGGCTTTCAGAGTGCGTACCGCGCGGCAAAGCAGGCCGACGGTCGGAACAAGTAACTCCGAATAAATAACTTCCCAAGTGCCAAGCTGTGTTGTTCCTTGAAGGGCAAGGCCACCTAACAACAGCGCTGGGATCTGAAGAAGGATTCCGAAGAAGGGATACCCGAAGACGTGGATTCAGGACGGAAAGCATTGTGGGAAGTGCCAGTCATCTACCGGTGAGTGGAGTGAACTGCTACAAGTGGGTAAGTGCGTAGGTTGAGTGAAGTCTGAGCAGAACCTGGGCACTATAGTTCGCCGGTAGGTAGCAGCCATACCACAGACCGAGTATGAGCGATCAAAAGAAGCATTCCATTCCGTTTGACGCGGACGAACCGACGGTCTTCTTCCGAAAACTGCAACGAACGGCGGATTCGGAGGAATGGACCGCAAAGAAAGCGTACATCAAGGCTCTGGTGTTCATCTCCGAAAATCATGAATGGGTGGCGACGAAGATTGAAGAGAACTACAAAAGTCAGATCAGTCCGGCGCCTGGCGTCGCGGCAATTTATCCAAGCATTCGGGACTTGGAGGCGAGGACGTTAGCCCTCGTCGATCCACCAAGCACGAGACAATTGCTGCTAGACCGTTTCGAGCGGGTCAAAATGACTGTCGGGAAATCGGTTGAGCAGACTAGACAGAAGCTCGAGGATTTGTTCAGACGAGCCGTGCCGGAGGCGTCCACGGAGACGATTGGGATGTTCGTCATTCGACAGCTCATCCGACGAGCACCCGAGGCTTGGCAGCTGCGGCTGAAAGAATACAATTTCCAGACTGTGGCTCAAGTGGAAGCCAAGCCAAGGGCTCTGATGGACGCGGGCAAGAGTGAATTGGCAAGTTCTCAGGTGGAAGTTCGACGTGTGGAAGGGTCGAATGGCGATCGGACCTCACGATCAGCGGGAGGAACGAAGGGTCGAATGGCGATCGGACCTCACGATCAGCGGGAGGAACGAAGGATCGCCCGACATGTACTCGCTGTAAACGCCGAGGGCATAATTCAAAGGATTGTCGAACGAAGTGTTACAATTGCGGCTTCGTTGGACACATGCAGAATGACTGTACAAAATCGACGGATCGTGGGACAGCTCAACAAAAGGGTACCCGGAGGATTTTGATAAACGAGTCGACAGAGGAAGGACGCGATACCTTGACCGGCAATATCCAAGAGGAACCGTTCGATTCACGAACGGCAGCGGCAATCCGACGCGGCGTTTCGGAAACGTGCGAGACGACGCAGAACCGACTCTTGTATCAGGGAGCGAGCCTAGAATTCAAGCTGAGTTTTGGGTATCGCGGTGAGCTCATGAGAAGCGTGGTGGACACGGGATGCGCTTACAATCTTCTAAGGAAGGACATGTTCGATCGTCTGTGTCCCGGGAGGATTCTGCAGCCAGCGTCGGTGGAGATGGTTTGCTTCAACAAGACAAAACTGAAATGTGTATGTAGTGTTTTCAACCCTCGATGCCCGGAACTCGTTCTGGCATGTTCGGTTGCGAGCCGAGGATCAACCGAAGACCGCATTTGTGAGCATTGGGCGTCAGTACATGTTCAAGGTAATGCCAATGGGTCTAAAAGGTGCGCCAGCTACACTCACGAGTGCGCTAACGAAGACACTGCGTGAAGAGATCCAGTCAGGATCGGTGTTCGTGTTTTACGACGACATAGTGGTATGTACAAACGACACCGAGGATCAGGTGGGAGCTCATCTTCGTCTCCTGGAAACCGTCCTCCAGAAGTTGCTGAAGGATGGTTGGAGAATGAATCGGGAAAAATGCAAATTCCTGAAACCTGAAGTGCAGCTTCTAGGTCATTTAGTAAAACACGGCGAGATCGCAGTAGCACCATCGTTTCGCGCAGAGATGAAGGACTGGCCGGAGCCTCAGAACAAGAAGGAATTGCAAAAATTCCTGGGTTTTGCAGGATTTCATGCAAAATTCATCCAGGGTTACAGCAAGATCGCCGAGCCTTTGACAGATCTCACCGGAAACGTGCCGTTCGTTTTCGGAGAGCGAGAGAGAGGGGCCTTCCGTGAACTAAAAAGACGGATGACTTCAGCGCCGGTGCTACGAGACTACGATCCGGCGTTACCGGTGACACTGGTAACGGACGCAAGCGACTCCGGATGGGGCGCTGTTGTCGAGCAGGAGGGGCACTCCGTTGAGTACTGTTCCGGAATGCAACGGAGCGGAGATACGCAACGACGAAAAAAGATTTCAAGGCGATTTTGAACGGAGTTAGGAGGTTCTCATATTTTCTCTCGGGTACTCATTTTACTCTGGTGACCGACCACAAAGCACTTGCGAGCGGGATCCGAGAGGATTGTGTGGATAGTGAGCTGTACAGGTGGGCACGGAAGTTAGACCCATACTCGTTACGCTGTTGGGCATGTAATGGAGTGGGACATTCCTCAAGATACTGTAACAAGAAGTCCTCCGCGAAAAACCAAAGGTAAACCGGAGGCGCACGTGGCAAAAGTCTTCCTCACGAATGGAGACTCAACTGAAGAAAAGGGAAGTGCAAAAACCATACGCAATTTGTTGTCGACTCCGGCAGCTCACATCACGTGCTCAACGACCAGAGCTTCTTCACGAAACTAAACTCCGCGACGACATCTCGAGAAGTCAAGCTTGGCAACAACAGTACCCTCACGGCACAAGGGTATGGTGACGCCTTGCTGACTGTCCGCCAAGGAAACAAGTGCGTGAACATCAAGCTTTGTGACGCTCTCTATGTTCCGAAAATGAATACAAACCTCATCTCTGTTAGCAAATTGACAGAAAATGGTTACAAGGTTTCAATGAACCCCGAGAGGACTCTCATCTCCAACCGGTCAGGGTAGAGCGACAGCCAAATGGAAGGAAGGACTGTACGTCCTCAACATCGACAAAAGTGAGCCCAAATGTCTGCAAACACTAAGCTATAGTACCAAGGCCA